>NW_009633080.1:0-47979 GCF_000690535.1 Cariama cristata | reverse complement strand
CAGCCCGGGTTCCCACTGCCGAGACCTCGGGGCGCTGCTCCCGCCCCTCACTCCCCTGGGTTGCACCTGGGACCGTTTTTCGGGGAGTTTTTGCTTTGTGAGCACGGATGGACCGGTCTTCTCTCAAAAGGGTTTCTTTCTTTTTTCTTTATTTCTTTTTTTCCGGCTGCACATTGCCGAGTGATCCAAAAGTTAAACAGCTTCTGCTTGAGCGGCTGTTGGATCTCCACAGACAGAGATAGGATCTAACAATTGCAATAACAAACAGAAGCTGTGGAGTCTCTGCTTTTGCCGCTGCTGCCAACATCGGAACATATGTTTGACATATTTCCCTAAAATATGCAAAAACAGTAGCGCATTTGGGACCCCACAGACACACCGCTGTAAGAGAGTCCATTTCGGAGTATATTCTAGATATGCTAGTACATGGGAGCTCATTGCAATTTCTATACACTACTAGATGAATTTATTTTTATTTTATACTTTCAAACAAGTATTGATATTTGTTTGTCAAAGTGAGTTATACTGGGGCTGATTTGAGCCAAAACCACAGATTATGAGCTTTCACCCCAGTATTAATTATGTGTTATGAGGAAGCCTCCAGTCAAGCACCGTTTTGCTTGCCCCATGAGAAAGGCAGTGTCCAGCTCCAGAACTGATACCCAGTTTCCTGATGTGCTCAGATGAAGCCATTTGGCCCGTGCTTTCAGGCCTGGCTCTGATGCCTAAGAGCTGATTCAGAATACAAATAGCTTCGGAAGTGTTGTTTGGGCACCCGTAATGTAGCTGAAGGTACTTTGTGCTCAGTTGTTCTTAGTACGCTGTTCTTGGGCTAATGCAGCAAAAGGTTTGGAAAGATTTAGTTGCCTGAGAACTGCAGATTATGTGCCCCGATGAAGGGAAACCGTCACGCAGCACATGCACAGGTAGGTGCTCGTCGCCTGCCTTTGGCGACCTGTGCAGCCCTTGAGGGGATGCACCTGGGGAGGTGCTGTGCCAGAATTTCTCTTAGGCGGTTCTGGAGATGGATTTTTGTGACTTCAAAGAAAGATTGATGTCACTTAGAGAAACCTCTGTGGGACCGTTACACTCATTTACAATTTACAAATTGTACCCTCTTGTGGCCGTCAGATTAAGTATAGACCACTGTTCACTGCAGTTTTCATTCTTTCAGGGTTTTTTCTGAATTGAAAACAAGAAGTTCAATCAGATTTCAGTTTGCTTTATGGAAGTTTTGGATTCAGCTTCTTTTAATTGGCCTTATATTATTTTGATATCAGTCTGATCAATGCTCAGCCCAACAATAGTGCCTGCTTTTCAGGTTTTATCCCAGTTCTCGCTATATTTGGCAAGAGGTTTTTATTTTTTTCAAATGTTTCCACCCCAGTGATTCCAGAGAAAGGTTAGGCATTGAGGGCAACTTCCCATGCTAGAAAGCAGATGTGAGAGAAAAAAACACTCTGTTTATTTTTTTTGAGAGTCACGAGTTACAAGGCAAAAGTGTGTCAAGTCACACCTCCATTCCTCCTCTCCATTTCCAGAGGTTTGATGGACTGTGTCCAGAAGGAAGTATCTTCAGGGATCGTGAGAGGCCATTCTTACCTGAGTTAAAAGGTTAGGCTCCCTTAGTTTCTGTAAATCATAAAGGACCTTGCCCTAGCAGAAGTTTTGGCCCACCAGGAACTTAGTAATAAATGAGGAAAAGGAGTATTGAATACAGTTTTAAACTTTTCATGTTCATAGGAAAGTAGCTGTGTATGGATCAATGTGATAGGAATAAGCCTGAACTGGGTTTACCAGTGACAGCCTCTTGCACAGTAGTCAAGACTAAAGAACAAGATAAATTTTTCTTTCAGTATCTGGGCATAATTTGGGGAAAGAAAATTACATTGTTATTATGAGGAACTTCAGATCAGACATATAACTTGGAGCTATGCACTAAAGCATTGTTAGAGTTCTTAAAAATCCTAGCTAATTATTTTCTGACCAAAAAAAAATCGTATTAGGGAAACTAACAACTTCAGATTTTATTATGGTAAAGGTAATTGCTAGAATAAAATTCAGTGCTTGCCTGAGTATTTAGATACAGCTCCGTTCAGTATGTGCAAACAAGGTTACAATCCATAGTATATACACACACACGGACACTGGTTACACCTTCTTGTTCCCAAGACATATGTTTTGACTTGTTCCAAAAAAAGCTGTGGAAAATTAATTGACTGAGTGAAAAGAAAAATTACATACAAAAATTATGTCAAAGTAGGGGGAATCTATAAAGAAGATGACATCTATAAAGAAGTCAGGATCTTGTGATCAGAAAAGAGCAGAGATTCAGAAAAAATACATTTCTAGTTTAGTGGGGAATTAAACACAGCAGTTTGAAATAAACACATACAAGAAGTAGAAAAAAAGCAAATCTAGCAATCATTAGAAGTTATAAAGCATAGAAAAATGGATGAGAAAGTCAAGGAATATGCATGGTTGGTAGTTTTAGGAACAGCTCAAGTTTTCTAGATCTTAGCACTATTATAGGCCTATTATATCTAGATTTTTAAAACATATTGGTATTGATACAAAAAAGTAGAACCGTTTAATAAATAAATTTGTTCTTTTACTTAAAAGAATGTGTGATATATTTGTATCATATGATGACGACTAAGTGCCTTCCTGGTCATTATTAAGAAGGATATTGAACAACTTTTCTCAGAGAGGAATATTTTAAAGTACACAGGTCCCAAAGAACTTGAATTTGAGAGTCGTAAATGAGTTTGCACGTGTGATCTGACGAAGCATGAAACCATATTAATTTCTAATAAAGCTTAAATTATTGCAGAAATTCTGCAAGACATGAAGACTGACTATAAGTATTCAAATCAGACAAATGAGAACACAGATAATAATAGACTGATTTATCTGACATCACAGACAGTAAGTGCTGATACAGGATGCAATAAGGAATTACAAGATGGAAATATAGCAGTAGCAGCTGATGTGGCTTTATGAAAAAGATTGTTAATTTTCTTATTAAATTACAAAGTTGCTTGTAAGGGTAATGGTGCAGATATAATATACTTGGATAGGTCTCAGGTGTTTTTCTGGAAATCAACATTGTATTCTATGAAGCAAGCTCACGCTGTGTGAGTCAGGTATGAGGTGACGGGCATAGCTCAAAAGCAGTTATTGATCAGTGGAGATGATTCTAGATGATTGTGCAGAAGTCAAGAGTAGGACTGATGCTATTTAGGATTTGTGGTAATGATTAGAAAGTCAATGTAAAATTTCTGTGAATAAAAACTGTGTATGACTCAGTCTGGAAGAATGATATGTACGGCTGAGGACAGAATGGTCAGAAACAGACAGGTTTGCCTACTGAAGGCTCTGATGGAGGAGAAGGAATGGCTTAGCCTGGGACAGCTGGGGAGGTTACTGGCAGCTGCTCCTGGCTTATTCCAACGTTACAAATGCCTGTGAGCTCATAAGCACCTCCCAGTCATCACTGCATTTTTAAGGCAAACCATGGCACTTTAACTTAAAATTCTGAGCTGTAAACAGTGTTGATTCAAGAGCTGATGGGTGAGCGGCTCAGGCAGCCAGGGTGAGGGGCACTGTGGTCAGGTGGGGATGGCCGGGCTGTGCTCTGACTTACACCTCCTGAATGGGACTGTTCAGATACAGCCAAATAGAAGGTCACACCTATGGGAATAAATAGTAAAGCAGCTCTGAAAGGAGCTGGGCTGCATAGTACAGGCAACCCAACACAAACTACTTCTGTCATGCTGTGTCTGTAAGATCTAATACAATACCTTTTGGGTATGTTGTGAGCTAGCAAGCTGTGGAAGAATGTAGCATCAGGACTAAAAGTCGCTCTAATGCCACGTTCTATAATTCTGGTGTCCTCACTGTTAACAGATTTTAAGAAATTGAAAAGGGACAGAAACGACCACTGTGAAGAACTTTATTTTTTTGCAGATCCATTTGTTGCACTTCAACATCTCGGATTCCTGCAGCATGCCCTGTTTTGCAGCATACCCTATGAATCATGTCTCAGATGCCGCTGCTCAGTTTTCACATCCTGCCGCAGATGCCCTAGAAGCAGTAGCCCGGTTCTTGTACCTGAACCACAAACATGAACCTGTGTAGGTCAGCAGTTAAAATTCTGTGACTCTTCCTCCTACACAACATGCATGTGAATCCCCGCAACAGAAATGTCATCTTTTTCCTTTCAACCCAAATTGTCATCTTAATTTTCACAGTGCTGAAAAGACCCTAGTCACCCAAGCAGAGCTTCCTTTTAAGAATTCTGTGCAACTGCATAGTCGTGCAAAGGCCATATTTGTTCCGAATTCCTGTATGCCCCTCTGGAGGTGCTATACTTTATCTAAATATGTAGGCCTCATCAAAGACTGAAGAATTTCAAAGCACTGCTGAAGCTATTGGATGCAGAGAACATGTCTGGGTCATTTATTCATCCAATAATGAAAATTCCCTTTTTTCTGAGAGGGGAACTCTGAGACATCTGAATTATGCTAGCTGTCCCTATGCAGTGTGTATTTCTATTCTTACATTTATTATTGTATCTGTTGACTGTATTTGTAAATCTTTTTAGTAAGATGTTATTGAGTACTTTTCCTCCTTTTTCTATGGCAGCCTATGTATCTACCTAATCACCTAAAAATTAATAACCAGTGCAATACTCTCATTAAAATAAATTCCTCATTACCTTAGGCGCATCCTGAGGTGAACATGGGAACTGTTAAAGCTGTTTCCAGTTTGTGTAAATATGGATTACATATAGGTGGATTTGGAGCAAAAAGGGAGAAAGACCAGAAGGGGAGGAGAAGGGACATTGTCAGAGCCAGAGCAAGACAGCAGCACACGGACGCAGACAGATAGACGCTCATCCATACACACTCACACACACAGGCTCGGTAGGTTGACACTTTATTTAGAGCAGTCATCTGGGATGATTGGACTGCACCCATGCAAATTTAGGATCAGGTTCCTGGACAAAAACTGGTGAAACTAACAGTACTTCTGTAGGTAATAAAATGTAATAAATGTAAAAAAAAGTCAGAAACCTGAAAAAATGTTCTGGAAAAAAAGGAAGAAGATGAGTTTTTTGAAGGAAGTGTTTTAGAATCAGCTATTGTACTGACGGCAACTCAAATATAGGCTTATTTTTTCAGTTTTAAAAGTTATGAGTCACTTCAGTGTTCGTGACAATGGTGGCCTTAAAAATGCACAAGGCAGGAATGATTGTGGTACAAGTTGCAACTAGGTAATATGAATAGCAGGCAGATTGGGAGCATATCCGACTATTGGCAAGATTACTTTACTAATTATCTGTTGGCTTTAGTATCTTCCATTTTGCATATGAAGCTAATGAAGCAGAAGTGAGAACCTGACGCCCAGGCTCTGTAGTCTGTGGATGAGCTCTGCAGTAACAGGGGCTAGGCATTTAGGGAGGGAAATGTACACTGTCCTGACATTGCATCTCTTCTCTAGTCAAAAGTGAAGCCAAGTAGACCAAATGCAAAATTGGAGTTTTTGCTCTTATTATCACCTAGAAATGACAACCTAAATTGTTTTGGAATGGATGTGCCTCAATAGTCACAATGAAATTCTCCTGATTCTGCATTCCCAGCCTAGTCCCCTGATTTTCCATGCATATTGGCTCCTTTCTGGCTCATGCCAGAAACAGGATGTGGCAGACATCTGTAACATCTTGAAAGGCGTGAAGAAAGTCAGCAAAGGTCAGTTGTTTAATGTCTTCTCAAATATGAAAACTGAGGAGCAAGAGGTACAGCAAGTGGGTGGGACGGTCAAAACAAGAAAAAGAGGTCTTTTTTCATACCTTGTTGATGAAGGTGACGGAATGCTCTGCTGCAAGGTGACATGGATGCTGAAGTCCAACGTACTAATCTACTGCCAGGCCCTGTTGCAGAGAGTGTGGATAGCCTCAAAGCAGAGCTCTTAAGTCAGCGACTTTCTGTGACTAGTGGGCAAAGGCATTAGCGGCATGTGGGGATTATCAGCAGACGTGCAGGAGGAAGAAGGTTGGGGGTGGTGTGCGTGCTAGTAAGGTCTGTAGCAGTGAGGTGCAAAGGGGGGTATTTCAGGTCCCAGCGCATTGAAGTGTAGCGCGAATGCGGTTAGACATGCTGCAGGGCCCTACCGCCTCTGCTGTGCGGCTGCCTGATGCGTGCCAATAGGACTAAATAAACAGGACTAATAAATAGTCTTAAATAAATACAACTAAAAGCACACTTGGACATTGCTACCAAAGACAGTGTAAGTGCACACCATTTCATTAATCATCACTGCAGCTTGTCACTACATAGAAATTACTTAATAGTTATTAAATATTCACTGACAATTGTCTAAACTAGTTAACATGCAGGATTTATTTATGAGGTTTACGGCTTTCATTGGTGATAGAAGCTGAGAAAATAATCATGAGAGCATCTATATAAGAATTTATCTCAGTTCTACCTGTTTATTTGTGTTTAATACTGACTAAACAGTAAGGTGAGAAGAGTATTCTTTACATTTTCTGAAATCTGCATAAAAAATCTTGTAAACACATACATACTTTCTGGATATTTCAAAAACAATTTGGAAATGATAACTCAAATTCTAATGGAGAATTTACATATCTAAAAATAAAATTTTCAGAACATTAGAAATGTTATCAAATCAGGAGCTACTTTTAACAGAAAGCATCTGTAAGATGTTAAATAAACATCCAGGGAAAGAAATAATTTGTCTTTTGGGTATCTTCTTGTATATAATTTGAAAACAGTGCTCCTCCACCTAGGCAGAAGTAGCAATTGCAGTATTTGAAGTTTGTAATGGTGATCCTTTGTTGTTCCTCCTGAATTTATGTGTCTTTGTTCTTTATGATTCCATCATAATTTTGTCTCAGAGATGGTGCAAAGATAATGCCCGCTAACAATACAATTGCTGATATCCAAATAAAATGTTTTTCAGAAAAGGTCACAGCAACATCAACATAAATCTGAAACAGAAAATATTTAAAATATCTGTTATTCAATTATTACTAAAATTCTATATCAAAGTTTTAATGCATTGAATTTATTATTTTTAATACAAAACCTGAATTGTTCTCAGCACAGCAGTAGAGGAATATGGTCTTTTTCTCTCAGATGCAAACTATCTGGGAGCTCAGCAGAAGTTTTGTCCTGCTTCAGTATTTCAGAACAGAGTTGCTAGGTTGCAAGGTGGAAGGTGGATGGTCACCACAAGAAAGCAATTTCAGTGATGGAATATCAAAAAAGGTGCTTTTACCTAGTAGGTATCAATTGTGTTACAGCAACATGGTATTTTGTAAATAAAAAGCTGAGTTAGAATTAGTTTCATTAGTTCTCTCTTCTACCTTTTTTGCATTTTCTTTGACTACAGATGTTTTGGGCTAACGGCTGTATCTACATCTATTTTTTTATAAAACGTTGATTCATGGAGTCCCAAAACCCAGTATGGATCTTTGTGTGTTGTCATTTTCCAACTGAGAAACAAAGATAATGATAATGACCTTTTAAAAGCACTTTCTGACTGTCGATAAACATCACCTTAACAAATAATATATACTGGTGAAGGTCCTCTGCATCCAGTCACGGGGGTCACGGGCCAGCAGTAGCTTTTATTGGGAACTTCTGTGCAGGTAGGCAGAGGGCTGGAGACCACGCGGGAGTTAATGTGCGATCGTTGTGCTGATTGTCTCCTGTCAGAGATGTGCACTAAGAGTAGGTAGGTCAAGAGCCATGACACCAGAGCTGCAGGGGTTCCAGATCTCTGTGTAACTCGCAGGTGCAGTCTAGATGGAGTTGGAATTTGACCAAAATGGATTCAGCTTACCATGTTTAGAAAGCTATAATGCAATATTTGAGGGAGACTGATTCTGCAAATGGCTGAATATGTGATCAGGACACTGTTCAACAAAAGAATTGAGACTGGACTTGCGCAAGTGAAGCTTTTGATGCAACTCATTTGTTTTTCATATGAAATAGTATTATTGGTTTTTTTTAAATAACAATTATAGTGATACAATGACATATAGTGACTATAAATGACATAAATTACAGTCTAATCATGGTACCTGAAATTCATCAGTCAAGCGACAACGGGAAAGTCCAGGAATAGTTGATACTTTGAAATGGAAAAGCCCAGATCCCTTTTAAAAGAAATCATCATCATCATTGATGGATTCTTTGTTCTGCAGAAAAAAAAATTAAACAAAATGTACCCTTTACTGAGCGGAAACATTTGACACCATTTTCAATCAGTTCCATAAAAATTGCTAAATTTTCAATATAAAATTGAGCAAAAGTAAGGCTAGGAAGGAACATGCCTGTGCTGCTCTTAAAAGCAGGTAAGCAAGATTTAAATAAGGGCTTTTGGTTGACTAACAATTTTGTCTAGTGGTGGGTATTTTTTGCATTCAAGTGCTCATAAAAGGTCTGCTATCAAGCAGACCAAAAGCTGAGTCACTGTTTTCTTCACATATTTTGTTTCTTCTTGGTCAATAAGAAAGGTTTCCTTACGAGTCAGATCGAAACAAAAGTGCAGTTTCCTACTTTGGGCAGCAGGGCCACATTCTGCTGCAGGAGATGGAGTCTCATCATCACAGCTCAGCTCTATAAACAGGTGTTGTGGGCCCAGACTATAATTCCCATAAGGCAGTGCATTAGGATAAGAAAGCTTCCATAGAGGTGTTTAGGGGATTTGAAATGAACTAGTATAATTCAATTCATTCAAATAAGGCATGTTTATTCTTCTAAAATCTATATGTCGATATAATCAGACAGATTGATAGGTCATATTTCTAAGGCAAAAAATTCAGGTGACAGTGTATAGAATAAACTGGTTAGTTAGAAAAGGCAAGATTTTTAACAAGATGTCTAAAGCAACTTATTCCAAAGGTTTATGCACAAAAGACTCATCAAAAGTTTCCTTCGTTGTCTCTGGGACTACCACCTCAAAAGATTATATAATGCATAAAACATAAACCCCAATTTATCTCATCTAGGTATAGACCCAAATTATAAATATGTTGTTGAAAAGATATTTCAATTCATATCGAAACTGCCTCAAAGGTAAATGGTGTTTAGTTCTGGAACTGTGGTTTATACTCATTTCTGGTCATAATATTTATTCTAATTTGAAATTACAAAACTTACAGATATGTTTAAGAACATAGACTCTGGATTATATATGGTAGTCTGGAGCATTTTTCCTGAATAGTTTTTTATTTTTAACATTCCTGGTGCTTCATCGATACCTGTAAAATTAAAAAAAAAAATGGAACACTTAGAAAATATTTTTGATTTTTTTTTTTTTTTATTTTCCCCAGATGCATTAAATTCACCTAATGTAGGTTTTGGTTTCACAGACAGATTGGGAAAAAGAATTAGTTAATTTCTTTTTTTTTATTCTAACTTTTCCCCTAACTGATTCCTGTGAGGCACTAAGCACTATCTCCCATTAGGTGACAGATGACATTCACCACTGACAGAGGCATTTGGAATAGTTTGGAATCTTGCCTCTAATGCAATGGTCAAGGATCAGTAAAGCAAGCTGCTGACTGTGAGAGATTGTCCAAATATATAATGTGAAGCTTCACGAGAGAGAATAAAAAGCCAGCATGTCATGCAGGGTCCATACCTGAGTCATCATTCACAGGCTCCAGCTCAATCTGATCGAGCAGCAGCAGTGCTGGAGAGTCTTGAGACCCATTGCAAAACAAGCCCCAATTTCCTTGCAGGCAGCTGTAGGTGCTGTTCATACTGACTGAGACATTTCAGTAGCCATGGACTTGTATCTTTGGGTCAGCACCTGGCTCAGGGTGCTATGAAAGCTGTGTGGGTTTGTGCTGTAGGGAGTCCAATACTGGGGGGTAAGTTGGATAAACAATCTAACCCCTGACTCATTTGGTGAACGTAGTATATAAACAGCAGCATGGGGGTGTCAGGTGCATTCCTCACATTCTTGCAGCAGCGGATGGAGAATTTGTGGGCCTGATTTTTTCGTCACTTCCATTCGTTGCCTATTAGACTTTTGGGGTTTTCTGATTTTTTTAGCCTCCATAGGTGTTTGAGGCTCACTGATTTCAAGATACTCTCTAGTATTTCGAATATGTGGTACCATAGCCATTCAATTTAATACATGTGTATGGGGACAACAGAATTGCCAGCTGCCAACAGGCATTTGTTGAAGTCCTCTGAAACTGGAGACACTGCCACCCTAGAGCCCTGATCATGTAAAGATCTTACAGTGCTTTGCAGGCATGAGAGAATTTTAGGGCAACTAGAGATAAAGGAAAACAAAACTAATTCCAGTCATTAAAGCTGCAGCCTTGATCCCTTCCTGCTTTCCTCTTTGCTTCTCACTTCTCAGAATCCCAAAGAATTGGGATTATGTTGTGCTTTCCTGTTGCCTTTTATATATCACAGGGACCAGCACTAAATCCCTTCCCTGACCTCCTCACCTAGGAAACCATAGATCCAATCATGCTCATCTCCCTCCTTAACTCACGCAGCTGCCCTTTTTCTATCTTTACTGCATTTCTCCTAATTCCTTTCAGCACATCCAAGTGATTTGTGCTTAGGTTATGTTCTCACCTGCTGTTCTGCTCACACCCATCACTAGTCTGAAATCTCTGCTTTACCATGTCCCCTGCTATAGGACTAATCTCTACACTTGCAAGGTCCTACACAACTCGGTTCCCTCCTCAAGCCAAATGCTCTCTTGTTTTTCTACTATCCTTCTCCTCTCTGTCTCATACTGCCTTGAAAGCCTTCCCCTATCAGCCTCTGGTTTATCCCATGTATAGTGCCCTTTCTTCTTTGCATTGCAAATGCTGTTCTCAGTTTTCCCAGGAAGTGACTTTTTGGGGATTCCTGCACACAGCCTTGTCATTTAGTTCAGTCTAGTCTCTTTGTAGGCGTGAGGAGTGGCAAGGGGAAAAAGATTCCTGATAATATTGCAAAATAACTCTATAGAGAATCCACTGTAACCACAAACTGAAGTGAAGGCACGGACAGAAGAAAAGTAACAGTATGGGAGAAAAGGGATGCTTTTCTTAGATTAATACTCAGAAAGATTTCTGGCTTCTGTTATCATGCAATCTCCTTTAAAGATAATGATTCCTGTTTTCACTGAAATTGCTGGGTTTTGCCATGGACTCATTTGGGTTGAAATTGTTCTATAATTTCAAATTTCAAATTATCCTTACCTTTGACTTCCCAGCCTGTCCTTTGGTTGACTTCAATAACTATGACGAAATAAGGAAATTACAGATTTCTAATGGACCTGAAGTGCTTAAGTTGAAAAAAGGATTGGAAGCATTGTGAGTGGATACTTCATTCTTAGAACCTGAAATTTAAGTTGTATGTTGATATATGGCTATATTTAAAGGAAAAACTCATCTGGTCATTTCAGGCATTCATGAAACCTTTCAAGCCTTGGTGGTGGTTTGGAATATCTCCTTTATATTCCAATTCAAGCACAATTTTCCTTGAGCAGTTCTTACTCTAATACTGGTTGAGTGTCTGGCCAAGTACTAGAATTTGGCTTAGAGGCAATAGTCTTGATGCTTCTGCTTTATTTCTTACCTTGTCTGTACAGTCTGAGAAAACTGAAAGTGAAGACATTTTCTCAGCCAAGGTACAGTGTATTCAGCTCGAGGTGACTTGTTAGCACACTTTTTATACAATTCAGGAATCTGTGGAAAGGCCATGAAAACTGATTCTAGTTCAGTTTCTTGCCTAAATCCTGAATACAAGGAGAAAACAACAGAGAAGAAGTTATGAGAAAACCAATGCAACTGTCCCTATATGGTGTAGGTGATTTCAAAATAATGGTATTTGCTACAAATCAGATACCAGCAGATATCAGGCCAAAAATTTAATTTCATTTCTAATCAGAAAAAATTCTGAAATCTTAGGATTTTTCAAAGAATTTGATATTAAAAAAAAAAGGTTTTCAGACTTACAAAATGCTTTTGTTAAGATTTAAAATTTCATCTGTACTTTATTGTTTCCACTAATATTACTGCATCCAAGTGTTCTGACCTTTTAAAATTTCAGTAATTTTCAGTTAAAATGTTGATGGTATTCTTTGTTTTGACTGGACAGGATTTTCCAGCGGAAAATTGTTCCATTAGGGAAGAAAAATGAACTGTGTTTGAAATTCCTAAAAGAGTCTTTGGAAACCAAGAAGACCAGCACTGGATGGATCCAACGCCTGCTGCCCAAACCAAGGAGGAGAAGGGAAAACAAGGGGAAAGATGAACTGCTATGCTATCTTCCTACTTTTCATTGCTGGAGAGAGTACCATTACTTGCATGGGCCTTTCCCTTCAGTAGCATGGAAGCAGGAATAAAGGCAGATGCATACTGGAGCCAAGGGCATAAGCATAAGCAGTGAGTCCAGAGACTACTGGTACTAAGGGAGCTCTTTGGGGAGGATGGTCTTGGGGAAGCTCCTCTGCTGCCCCCATGAATTTCCAGTTTAAGAAACTGCTTTTTGTAGTTATGCCTAAAGCCAGCTGTGCCTGAGTAACCCAGCTGCTCACCTGAGATGTCCTATAGTCAGGCCCAGCTTATCTCATTGCCAAAAGTTCTATTTCTTTAGACTCTCAATATGGTGACAAGCCATCTAATGCGCCTTTCCCGGGACAAGCATAAAGTGAATCTGTGCTTTAGTTGTTAGGAAGCGTCTATAAGCAGGAGAGCTTTGAAGTTTAGAAACCTTTTGTAGTGTAGGCAAAAGCCAGGAACATAGAGAGGCAGGTATGAGTGAAAAAAAACCACCTGTGAGCACATTCCACATGACATTTTCAGAGAGCAACCACAAAACTTCTACTACTTCTTGGTATGGTATCAACTCTATGTTAACTTTTTAGATTTATTAACACACAAAATTAAGATCTGTTTAAAAGTCTCAATTTAAAAGTTTTTATAAAAAAGCTATTTTTTTTTCCATGTGGCTTACAATTTCAGAATTATCATGACTGGCACACTATACCAGTTGTTTTAACAACAGTGTTTTGGGAGGGAACGAGCTAGATTTAGAGATATCCTCTCCTGTCTTTCTGTTTTAACTCATGGCATCTTACTCAATACCTCTGCCAGTGGTGATGAGAATAGATTTGAAGAGGAAACTCTGGCACAGGTCCTTTCCTCATTAATGACTATGATTTAAACATTTACATTGACGTTATCTGATTTTATGTTTCAATTCCTGTTCTGTCCCACTGTCTATCCTCTCTGTTAATGTAATATTCATAATTTTACACCATCATGTCCTTCAGAACCTGATACAAAAATATGTATCCTCCAACAGTGTGTAGTCAAAAAGACTTAATTGAAAGAAAATAGGCTGCAGTAAGCGCACAACTGAACTGTCCTGTCACTACAGTCTGCTTTTCAAAATACTGATTATTAAAATGCATTGTGTATTTCATACAAAGAACACTTTGTATGAAATTAATGATGGTAAAATAATTCGTTTTAAGATATTTTCAGTAACCATGAAATTGTTAGAAAAGACTTACTTTTGAATCCTTATGATAATTTCTCATTCTTAGTTTGCTGGGATCTGCATTATAAATGTTTTCACCAAGTGGAATACCTGTTCTCTGTTCAGATACAGGCCTGTAGTTTACCTGCATATAAGTGCACCATAAGACAGAGGGATGTGGCTTAAGCATGCATTTGTTGTGCAGAAAGGATGATAAAAAGTTATTCTTAATGTCAGGATAATACAATGGAAGAAATGGTATGACATTAAACTCCAAAGCATATAAAACAAAGCAAATCATTCATCTATATCAAATATTTCAGTTCCCAGGAAGTCCTTCAGAGAAAAAGATCTATCTTTTTTTTTTTTTATTCTTAGCCATAACCTCAGCAGTGACAACTGAGCCAACAGGTGCTTACTACTCATATGAATTATGTGATACAATATGTGGCTGTAATTTCTTGACTGGGTCCTTCAGACTCAGGATTTTGAGGTGATCTCTTACCTCTGCCTGACACTGCTCAGAAACCGTGTTCAAAAGACATCAGATACTTTCAGTCTACTGTGAATGAATCCTAGAGATCTTTAGCATATATGTTACTTTTACAGATTTATCTTAAGTTTAAATCAAAGAGATGAACAGAGTATATGTCTTATTTAGGCAACGAAATCAGAAATAGGAGTTTAATATGAGATACAAGTTCTGTTAATCAATCAGTTGCATTTTAAACACAGGGCATATTATGCAGTTTTAGGATAGTTTGAACTCAAGACCATGCATTTCACAAAATGAACAAAAACTTGTTAGCAAAAGAAATCTTCCATTTAAACAGGAGATGTTTATGGAATGACAATTAAATGGTACTTTTCTAATAGTAGTACAGTGAATGGTGTCATAATGGGGAACTGTGCTGCTTCTCGCCTCGAGCTATCTCAGTTCAGATCTTTCAGAGCAGAAGAACTTAGGGATCTGGAGGGAAATGTCTTTTTCTTTTTCTTTTTTTTTTTTTTTTCCAAAACACTATACTGAAAATAAAATGCCTGGGAGGTCGTGGGGTTACATGGAAAGTAGCAGTTGAATAAATTAAACCTAAAAAGCAAAGTGCATATTTTAGCATATATTAAAATTAGACTAATTTTATGCACTTTTTCAATCTAGTGTCTGATTTTACATGTTGATTTATTTCTGTGCAATGCATTCTTGCTATAGAAATTGGTAGGCTGTTGTTGACAACTTCTTCAGATAAACATGCACATAAGTATACGCATGCTCCTGGTTCTTTTGCAAAAATGAGTGCAAAAGATAGGAAATCCTTCTCTTTCTATACCAATTCCTAGGCACCACTTAATGTCTGCTTAGCTTTCTTGCTGGCAGTTCTTTTAGGAGAGGAAAACCATTTTCATATTTTGGATCTTTCTGTAGCTACAGCTCAGCAGTCGTTAGAACTGGAGAAATTTAACAAATTGATTTCCCACATATGCTGCCACTCTTCAGTGGCAGTTGCATGCTACTGAATCACAATGCATAATGCTTCTGGGATAGCCACAGCTATCATAGATTTACCCTATAGGTAGTTATATTGTGAAAATAAATTAGTACTCCCCAAAGATAGCCATTTAAAAGAATGTAGTAAATACCATGTTTGCACTGGCAGATATATCTGCATTGCAAAGTTTATTCTTTCTGCCTACTAACCTAGTGCAAGGATATAAAGGGACGGGTTTGAATTTATTTATCTTGGAACCACTTGTTTCAAAACTGGCTTTCTGCCTTTGTAATGCTTATACGGTAATGATCAGAAGACCATTTAATTGATCCCTCTTTTTGTTAGGAATGGCCTCATAGCAGAATGCGCTTAGTGAGGTGTCTTTGACTGAAGAATTCATAGTTCTACTTTTAATGTGGCAAAGACTGATTTTGTTAGTTTTCAGTGTATGTGGCAATGCCATACTTTTACCAGAGTACTTGAGGGAAGCAGTTGCCAATTACGAATTGGTAAAACTGATAACAAAAGTGATTTGGACAAGTATAGTACAAGCAGATCACTGCCACACATGATTGGCGCTGATGGTATTTATGGGCTTGTGTATTTTTAGCTACTGGCAATGCCTGCCACAGTAGAGAGGGGTGGTAAATACAAATGGAAAGAATACTTTGAAAAGGATGTTATTTTTATACTGAACTTCTCATATTGCCCAACTGATGTTTCCTCAGCATGACACTGAACACAGTCAAAGAAAAAGTGTCTGTCACGAGACTGTAAGAACTACCACACTGGCAGACCAAAGGCCCATCTATTTCAGCATTCTATACAGTGAACAGTTGTGACTCTTCAGAAAAAGAGTGTAAGAAATCAGATAATACAACGTGGTCCTTATTTCTGACAATCAGTTGTTAAAGCATTTTGAACCACTGAATTCAATAGCAAACAATGGACATATCCTCCATACATTTGTCTAATCCCTTTTTAAACCTATCTATACTTTTGATTTTCAAAGCATCCTCTAGCAATGAGTTCAGCTATTCAATTAAGCAACATGTAAAAAAAAGTGTTTCCTTTTGTTTGTTTCAAATTACTGTATAGCTTTTGCACTTCTGAGATACAACAAATCACCATCTTTATACCACTGATTTTATGCCCTATCCACCTTTAATCATCTCTTTTCCATGAAGGAATGTCCCATTCAGTTTCCCTTGTATAGAACCTATTAATTGTTTCTGATCACTACTGTTTAACTTCTCTGTGTGTTATCTAGTGCTACTACATTGGTTTTTGAGACGAATGACCAGAAACGCATGTATTTGAGATTTGAGATTAGAACAATAGCATCTTGATATTTTGTTCTCTATTCACTTCTTAGGGAAATAATTGTAATGTTTAGTTTGTCTTTTCTTGCCACAGAGTATGGCGTTGCTGATCTAAATAACTCCCAAATCCATTTCATGAGTAGTAACAGCTAAGAGCTCTCTGTTTTGTATTTTTCTTTCAAGTGCATTTGTTTGAATTTGTTAAGTATGCACTGTACGGGAGGTTTTACTGTCTGGCTGCTCAGCATTGGTTAAAACTTTCTGCAACTCCTTGCTGTCTGCTTTAGTTGTGACTTTGCTTTTTATCTTCTGCAAACTGTCTTTCTTCAGTATACACCTTTTCATTGTCGTTTGTGAATAGCTTGTACAGCAGGATCTGCACCGCCATAGACCCAGCGGTACCCCACTGGCTATTTTCTTTATTATTTGTGAAAATTGATCATTTATTTGGATCTCGTATCCAGTGGCTAGCCCATGGATGGTCTTTGCTTCCACTCCATGACAGCTTAGCTTCTTTGAGAGCTTTTAGTAACGTAGCTTTCTCAAAGAAGCATTTTACAAATCCAAATACACAAGAATCACTAGCTCAGCCTCATGATTGCAACATTTGCTACACAATTTCCTTTCTCAAAATCCATGTTGATTCTTCCCTCATATTTTCATTTATTCAAATTTCTACTAGTTCTATTTTACAATAATTTCAATTAGTTTGCCACCCATGAAAGTCTGACTTTGGCTATTGTAGTTCCTCAGATCACTCGGAAGTAGTTTTTAAAAACTGGTGGCATATCTGTCATCTTCTGCTCTCCTGAATGATTGAAATGATGGGTTACACACCACAATTTTCAAGTGAGGAATTTAATGTTTAAAATTCTTGAATGACTATTCTATGCCCTGGCAGTTATTTACTATTTCTTTAACTGATTTGTTCTACAACCTTTTCTAATGACATGTCAGTGTGAGAGTTTTCAGATTATTTTCCAGTTTTTGAAATCACCCATTACCTATCCAAGATTTCCCTGCTATATCAAGGTGGTTCCATTCCATCACAGGACATGCTTACAAAGATCAGTCTCACTCAATGCCTATATTTGATCTCCTTCAATCTTTCTGAACTACATCTCATGTGATATTTATAATTAAATGCACACCTCTATGTAATCAGATAGGAAAAGCACTCCAAATTGAGAAAGATAAGAAAGAAACTGGCTGTTTAGAGGATGATATGAAGGAACCACAAGAAGTAAAAATAAAGAAACAAGAATGAACCAAAACCAGAAGAAGAGCAAGTTTCATACATTGTAAAGTTTTTTTGAACAATGTTCATTATGTAGAGGAATGCTTTGTTGACATACATTAATGTTCTATCCAAGGACTGAGAAAAGATGATCAGGAAATGTCAGTAAAATTTTAGATAATTATTTCTTACAGTATGTAAATAAATCATTACTTTTTTGGACTCAATCTAAAAATAACTCCTTCATTTACCAAAACTATTCAGAATAAAATAATGCTGTATTTGACTAACCATTCAGAATAAAAGAAAGGTGGAAGCGCGGCTATTGATCTGAATGAATTTTCTTCCCTTACTGGCTTGTAATGTTTGCTGCACACAGAGAATTCCAGTGTGTAACTATCCATTTCATCCCAGTCCTCTTTTCCATTCACTAATGGATTGCCAAAGACAAGGTCTATTAATCACATTTGAAACCTTGGATAGGCTGTGAAATTGAGCAAGAAAGTGAAGATACGTGTTCAGTACTCTGTTGTCTGTAGTTGAAGAAAATACCAAGGAAAGGAAAAAAAAAAAATTAATTCAAGCTCTGGAACTTACTTCAATTCAAAGCTATGTGAATGGAATAGGGAATCTTTCTTCATCACAGCTCTATGTCTACTCCCTCCCCAACACCAGTAATTGCTTCTTTGCCGGTTTGGCTAACTGGCTAACTAGTCGTTTATTGTACTGTAGCCAGGGACAATGAAAGCAGCTGTGGAAGCATATTTAACTTTTTTGACTGTAGCCTCTCCATCCCCACTTATTTCATAGTTTAAAATCTGTACAAAATGTTGGTTTAAAAATTTTTGTTCTGACTTCCACTACTTCGAGCTCTCCAGCTCTTGGGTTTAATTATTTCTTACAAGCCAGCTCCCTCCCTCTTTTTGTTGTTTCTTTTTTAACACACATACACCCCCCACACACTTTTTTTAAGTTTATCTGTGTTAGTCCATTAAAGAAAATACATGCAAATGTAAAGGAAGTTCTCTTCACAGCTGGTTTTCTTTGCTTTTATCTCAGTGAGGACTTGGATACTTAAAACAGGATTTCTCTCAGTTTCAGTCACTAAAAGCTGAGTCTGAAGCCAGAGTTTGCATTTCTGTTTGGCCTTCAAATTGTCAGTGTTCACAGAATCACAGAATAGTTGAGGTTGGAAGGGATTTCTGGAGACTGCCTAGTCTAAATCCCCTGCACAAAACAGAATCCACTAGAAAGGGCTGCTCTTGATTTTGTCCAGTTAGGTTTTGAATATCTCCAACATTGGAGAGTCCACAGGTGGTGTTTTACCACCCTTGCAGTAAAATAGTTTTTTCTTATGTTAAATGGCATTTCCTGTGTTTCCTTTTGTGATCACTGCCTTTGCTGTTACGTTCTTTCAACATGCCTTCTGAGCATTACCAGGCTTCTCTGGCTTATGCGAGTAAGCACCCAGCTCTCACATAAGTTAATAGCGATCCAAATGTCAGTGGAGTGGCCCGTCAATTTCCTAAGGAGTTCTGTTGGGTTGGCAGATTAAAAGGAATCTTAAGTGTCCCTCTTCAGCTTTAAAATGTATGTATAATTACTTTAGTTTTCCAAAACCAGCTGCTGCTAGGCATGCTGATCGTTGGCAGTACAGTCTACTAGTCAGAGCACTCACCCAGAAAATACAAGCTCTATGTTTAACTTCCTCCATAGCCTAAGTCCAAACCCTTTTCTGAATTCCTCCATAGCCTGAGTCCAAACCCTTTTCTCAAGAGCATCCTGATTTTTAGCTTATAAAGCTGGGTGAGCATGTTGCTGTCCCCATCTTTCCTATGCTGAAATACATACTGTTAGCCATGCACACAGGGAAATGAAGCCAGAAATACAGCATGCATGGGGGAGCATGATGGTTTAACCTGATAGCACTGCAGGAGCAAGAAAGAGTCCTAAGTTCCTGGCTGATGGCTGGAACTGGTTTTGATTTCTTACTCCAGTGACTAGTAACAATAGCCTTAAGATCATAGACCAGAGTTCAACTATAAAGCTGCAAAGTCATTGTGCAGTGAGTGAGAACCCAGAATGAAGGGCTTATATGCAGAGGATGGACTCATCTGGTAGCTATGGGAGTGAACAATTCAGGTCACAGCAATCAGAGCAAGATCGTCAGTACATTTGCAGTGTACACAAGCATCAGTGGCAGCAGCACAGTTGCTTGTTTTTCCTTTAAAAGGCAGAAAGGTCAGACCGTTGAAACCCATAACTGCGCCTGAAACTAACAAATTGAATTGCATTCCTGATGGGTGTGCATACTTTTTCCATTGAAGAATTTCCTTACAGAACTATGTAGGCATCTTGATAGGTCATCCACTCTCAGCATGATCAGCTATAAATCCTGGTATTACTCTCTGATATCAGCAGGGTGCTTGCTCAGCATAGGATAAAGTATTGTGGTGTCAAGAATACCTTGAATTCCTTTCTGCCTCTACAAGTAGGCTGGGTGTAGCTCACATCATATCAGATGCACAGGATAGGACTTGGTCTCCTCTGTACAGGTGAGAGTTGGGATTTCCAAATGTGCCTTGGGAATCTAAGAGCATAAATCTCTCTAATTTCCAAAAGGGACCTGCATTCATAAATGCTGTAATCTTTAGGAAATATGTCTTTGAAGTGTTTTGTCCTCCTGATTTAGAATGTTAAATTCTTACCTAGACACTGTTTTCCTTAGTGATTTGAACACCACTAATAACACTACCATATGCTTATATTTTCAACAAATGGCCAGTCAAGGTAAACTCCAACTTCAACTAGTCAAGACAAGTTACTGAAGAATTACCCTTCTCAAGTCTAGGTGAGAGATGTTTATCTTAGTGATTACGATAATCTCCTCCTAAACAACTTTACCATGCAAATTTTTACTAGCAGAAATAACTTACTTTACAAGACAAATCTCACCAAAATCCACAATATTTTTCACACAATTAAAATAATTGTCAAATGACAGAAATTTTTTTGTTAGAATAAGATCCTATTTAAGCACTGATCTCTGTTACTTACATTCTCTTTGCTGCTATTCTATTAATTTGACTTATTTAATGATCTGCTAAGGACCAACTGTTTAAGAAGTTGTGTCTGTGAATCAGGGGCAGTAATTATGTCCACATGCAATAGAAAATGAATAAATACTTTAGAAAATAAATAATTTGGCTTTACTTTAAATGTCTTTAACTATGCTTATTTGTATGGTTTTCACTTGAAAATTGTCAAAAGCCATTTTTCCTTTATGAAAACAAAGGGTCATATGTATAGCCCAATTAAATCAATGGAATGGTGCCCACTTCTCAAATTAACTCAAAATTACAGATGAACCTATAGACTTTACATTTACAGCTAGCTTAAGACTTTAAATTAGGCCAGTGGTAAGGTATTTGACAAAAGATAACACATGTATGAACATTGCCAAATTGAAAGAGACTTAGAAGATTTCATAACAGCCAAAGTAAAGTGCTTTTATTTCTCAGAAAAGTCAAGAGAGACAGAATCTGGTAAGATTTACTTTTGGCTGAATATAAGCACTTAGAATACATTTCCCAGCTAATAGCATTTGAAAATAAAGAAGAAATATTTTAGTAGACATACCTAAATTTTAAATTTTTGCGCTGTGTAAAGTCACACAAACTAGCTAATGGCCATTTCATGTATTGCACACAAAATATGTGCTTAAAAAAGGACTAAATACTGTCTCTTACCTGTATATTGAGGGACTGCTCTGAATCTGAAAGTGTAGATTGTATTCACATCCAAGTACTTAATACTATTCTTTGCTGTACTATTATAGTCTTGCTTCAAATATCTGCACCCTTCTAACTTCAGGTCCCGTTTTTTTCCATTTATGGTACCAAAGTCATGCAAGAACCGTTGCTTGGACACAAAGCTCCTGTCAAAAGGTACATTGTCAGGCATGGTGGGCTCTGCTGTAGCAGTTTTACTGTTCAGAGTTCTTGTGATTAGGAAGCTACTGCTCCCTGGAATCACTACTGTCTTTTCCACACCAGTGCTTCTAAATCCATTTTTACCTAAGGAAAGCAAAGCACAGAGTTACAGTTTGCTTGTTTATTTTTAGTATTGTGGTTTTCTGAGGCCGAATCATAACCTTCATTTTGAATAGTTCCCTATCCCTGCTATTTGAAAGACCACAAAGCAACACAATCCTCTGCCCTATAGCTTCTGTTTAAAATGTTCATAAACAAACTTTCTGACTAAAATTCTTCAATGATTAACAAACTCATGTTAATTACAGCAATCTCACCATCAGAGGTAGAATCCATGGAATGATCAGCACTTCCATTTTAACACGATGTATAAAGTTGTATGATTACAGCATATATCCCATAATTAATTTTAAAATATTAATGAAAATCGCCTTCCCTCAAAGCACCAATCCAATGCCATTACTACAGCTGCAGATGGGATAAAAGAAAAGTCCTGTAGCTAATGACAATTTTATTTTCATTTATGCTTGCCTTTCTAACCAACACATAGGCAAGAAATGACACAGAAACACCTTTTTGGGCCTGTCCCATTCCTTGCAAAGTGAATTCAAACTCTGCTTTGTGCACTGCAGCAGGAGTCAAGTCTGGCGCTCTGAATTTTTATGTTTCAATTTTTGATTTCAACCAAAAAGAAATCTCGGTGTAGCATAAAACTTGCTGGTAAGCGAACCATCCAGAATCACATTACACATACTTGTAACAAAATTTAAGAATAATATAGATGCTTTTTGTCTTAGAAAATTAATCCAGTTCGAGCTTTTAAAACAAACAACTTTTAAATAGTACTGTATAAAATTTAACTAAAGATTATTATTTTTAGTTAGCCAAAGTTTAGGAATTGGAGACATACACTCCATGAAAGGAAGGACAATTCAGGCTTAGAGTATACTGGCTTTTCAAAGATTTGATTGTAGTTTTCCTTTCTGGGGAGAAAGAATCAGGAAGTATGTGTACAGCTCAAATCTCAGAAGGTTTTTGCTGACCAGACTCTCCTTGTCCACATTTCAAATTACCTTTCTTAGTTCTTCATAACCCACCTGGCTTTACATGTCTTTTGCCACTTTCATTGTGCATTTTCTGGACACTATTGGAATGTGACATTAAATACTAATAAACTCCGTAACAATTTACAACAGTGAGGAAGTGAAAATTGTTTAAAAAGTTATTAAAATATTGTTTGAATAGGGTTAAGTCTTTTTGAAACTGGCAGGTATAGCAGCTGCCCTTCATAATCTATTAAAGAAGTTATTAAAGAATTGACTGAAGTCCGTTTAGTTCTAAAGAACTGAAATAATAGCAACCTCCAACCAGAACCTGTGGAGCTTCCAGAAGACTTATGCTGGGTATGTCTAAGTAAGGGTAACATAGATTACCTGCACCTAATTTCAGTGTAGACTGCTAATCTGTGAAGGTGAATCTAGATGTCTGTCTGACCGTGGGTTTAGAAATACACTAGCAGGTGCATGCCCACCGTACCCAACTGTAGGATTAGCTAGCGTATAGCCTCCCAACATCTAGCTGCTCTTACTCAATAGTCAATGGGATGTCATCTATGCTCCATCCATTGGGAAATAAGCACCCTTATATTAGCTCATATTTATCTCAGGATAAAACTGTGCACTTGAACAACAGTTTTCATGGAGCAGTTTTGTCAGGATTTCACTATAAATAGTTCTGAAATAGTCTCAGATGGAGAATCATGAAGACTCAGGCTATGGGTATGTTGGGAAAATCACCTGATTTGTAGTGGAACTGTTCTCCTTTGACAGGGTAGAAATCCTGAAAGTTGTTACCTGATGCAATATCCTTTAATTAAAATTTCTGAAAAAGGATTAGTTGAATTCAGTTTTATGACCAAGATTTCTGGGGATTTTTGGCTTCAAACTTTCTTGATGCTCAGAAGCAAAATACATTCCTGGAATTGTGCTGAGTGTTTCCAACAAATAACAGATAGTGCAAGGGGAACAGCAGTTGTTTAATCTTAACCAACAAATTTAGTAACTGCTGTAAGATAAGAAAAGGAGGTGAGAAAGAAAGCTTCTGGAATTTCTTTTAGATTTGTCCAGTGCAAGGTCAGACCTGAAAATGAATGCAACGAAACCAGAGATTTTCTGGCTAACATGCAGTTAACAAAGACACAGATGATCATCTGGCACAAGGCTGAACTTTGTGAAAAGCTGATCTTTTACCATTCACCTCAACATTTCCTGGTAACAAACAGAGAAAAGATCTTACAAGCTACTGAGAAAATTCAGATCAAATCAGACGTTCCTATAGGGCAGATAATGAGATCACCTTTGGGTGCAATTATAAAGTAATTGGGCAAAAAGAGGCATTTGGGAGGCAGTATTATTTCCCCAGAACACTATAGTGAGACCTTTTTGGATGCAGTAAGAAAAAAATAGAGAGAAGAAGTGACCAAAGTAGGTATTAAGTCACTGCACTAGGTCTGGGAAAGGAAGATTTGAGTTTGTATCACTATTTCAGAACTGCTCATTACGCCTTGGGAATTACAAAACCTTTGTCAAATGACGTAAGCATTTGTGTTAGCTAAGGAATGTTCACAGAGAAAGGACTCTTTTACAGCTACAGAGCCCCTGCCCAACAATGTCATGTGAGGCTGTAAACAGGCTGTGTGCCAATGATGTGCTTAGGCCTCTGCCCGTGGGGAGGTGTTAATCATTCCTGAGGGGCTCGCTAAAAGAAACTACTCTCTGGCAGCTGAACAAAAACCAAAAAGGAAAGAGAAATCTCCATGATGATTTCAATCTGAATACATTGTTTTAATCTGGTGATGTTAATATAACCGAAAAGAAAAACAAATTGGAAATAAAGAAACAAATACAGTTGGGACTGCATAGAATATTCAATTAGATGTTTGTTACCATGTTTACAATGATGTTCTTTTAAACCTCATCAGAACCATGAGTTGAAAGAAGATGAGGATGTTTCAAATCTACTAGACTTGTGGTACTGGTAGGTACAGAAACCACCTTTCATTAAAAGCAATGTAAAAAGAGTCTGAGCTTCTTTATGAAAGAGATGACAAAATCTGAGGGACCTCTGCCTCACACGAAGTCGTGGGGAAAAGTGGAGTACAAGCTATGCCCAAAGAGTAGAGATTGGCTGAAAGGGAGCCAAAGTGAAGGTGAAGTAGAAAGAGTAAGGAAAAATATGGGAACTGACAGAAAAAGGACCAGAAAGCCAAGAAATAGCAGAATAAACACTAAGTAAAATGGAACAGACTAAGCTTCTTGGCCTAAGCACTGGCTGAAAGTGGCTCAGAAAGACAGAAGCAGCCTCCAGTTTGTGTTTAATGCCTCTTGTGTCCAAAGAACATACATTTGTATGCACATTATAATGAAATATCAGGCTCAGTTACTAATTTATTCTCTTAGTTAAACCAACAGGCCTACTAAATTTAGCATACTTCAGAAAGACAGACAATACAGTTTTGACTTTTGGATTGTTTTTAGCTAAGGTCAACACATTTTCATCCTCAACTAATTTGCAGCCCACTGAGTGATCTGTACTGCAACCAACTCAGAGAGAGATGAAGCAAATGGATGGAGCAATGATTCTTCCACTCACCTGTCTTACCATACTAATATGTAAAACACTACAAATTGCTGACAGTGATTAAAATACAGGCAGATGACTTTGAACTGTGGGGATTTTGCTTCCATAGGGTCTTGAAGTGACTTGTGAGCTCATCAGAAATCTTGGAATGCTAATAATCACCTAGTAATAGATAACACAGATTCATAGAATCATAGAATGGTTTGAGTTGGAAGGTGTAGGATCATTTTATGCTAGCAATGAGCTGGAGGATATTTTGAGAATGTAAAAAGATGTGGGAAAAATGCAGAGAGTTATACAAAGTAGCAAGTTTGTGGAAGAAGAGATGGATACTTGGGGAACAAGAGATGGATACGTGTGGAACAGCAGATGGATACTAGGGGAACCGGAGATTGATAAAATTAAGAAATAAAATCATAGTAACAAGGTGAGACAAAGAGCTTGTGTGCTAGACAAAGAGCTTGTGTCTAATTTACGTAGAAGTTGCACATAGCATAAGCACCTATCTGAATCTTTTCTAAAACGCATGACAGTCGTGTGAGCAGTACTTGTAACCAATCAGAGCTTGAGCAAGAAAGTGTATAAAAGTAGAAAACATAACATAAAGTGTAACCTTCTGATTAATAAATGACTTCTCTGATCATCATATTGGTGTGCTGAGTCGTCCGTGCCTCGCATGAAAGGAGAACCCCACAGGAAGGGACCTTAAAGATCATCTAGTTTCAAGCCCCCTGCCAGGGGCAGGGACACCTTCCACTTGACCAGGTTGCTCAAAGCCTCATCCAACCTGGCCTTGAACACTTCCAGGGATGGGGCATCCACAGCTTCTCTGGGCAACCTGGTCCAGTGCCTCACCACCTTCACTGTGAAGAATTTCTTCCTAATATCCAATCTAACTCTTCCAGGTTAAAGCCATTGTCCTTTGTCCTATCACTCCATGCCCTTGTAAAAAGTCCCTCTCCAGCTTTCTTGTAGGCCCCTTTTAGGTACTGAAAGGCTGCTATAAGGTCTCCCTGGACCCTTTTCTTCTCCAGGCTGAACAACCCCAACTCTCTCAGCCTTTCCTCATAGGAGAGGTGCTGCAGCCCTGTGATTGTCTTCGTGGCCTCCTCTGGACTCCCTCCAACAGGTCCATTTCCTTCTTGTGTTGGGGACCCCAGAGCTGAAGGCACTACTGCAGGGGGGGTCTCACAAGAGCGGAATAGAGGAGGAGAATCACCTCCCTCGGCCTGCTGGTCACGCTTCTTTTGATGCAGCCCAGGATATGGTTGGCTTTCTGGGATGCAAACGCACAGTGCTGGGTCATGTTGAGCTTCTCATCAACCAGCACCCCTAAGTCCTTCTCCTCAGGGCTGCTCTCGATCCATTGTCCGCCCAGCTTGTATTTGTTCTTGGATTTGCCCCGACCCAGGTGCAGGATGTTACCCTTGGCCTTGTTGAAGCTCATGAGGTTCGCACGGGCCCACCTCTCAAGCCTGTCAAGGTCCCTCTGGATGGCATCTCTTCCCTCCAGCATGTTGACTGCACCACACAGCTTGATGTAGTTGGCAAACTTGCTGAGTGTGCACGCAATCCCACTGTCTGTGTCTCAGACTAAGGTATTAAACAGCATCAGTCCCAGTACCAACCCCTGAAGAATGCCAGTCATCACTGTTGTCCAGTTGGACATCAAACTGTTGACTGCAACTCTTTTGAGTGCAACTATCAATCCAATTCCTTATCCACCGAGTGGTCCATACGTCAAATCCATATCTCTCCAATTTAGAGACAAGGATGTTGTGCAGGACAGTGTCAAATGCTTTGCACAAGTCCAGGTAAATGGCATCAGTTGCTCTTCCCTTATCCACCAGTGCTGTAACCCCATCATAGCAGGCCACCAAATTTGTCAGCCACAATTTGCCCTTACTGAAGCCATGTTGGCTGTCACCAATCTTAATTGTCAACATCTTAATATACTATAGTGATTTCTAAAATGATTATATGACTATTTTCAAAGTCCATCACAACTAAAAGATAATAATATTTAAGGGCCTATTTACTTATAGACAGCTCTAGCCGCTTTTATATGCATGCTTGAAATAAGTGGAAAAATGTTTATGAATTTAAATCCAAACTGTTATGAGTTTAAAAGCTTAGGTTACAAGCTCAGCAGAAATGTAAGGCAGGAGCTGCTACTCACAGAGCAACAGCTTCTGGCATCCCTTGCTATTTACAACGAGACCAGGCTGCTTGTAGCATGCTGGGCTTTGTGGTTATGGGATTCAGCAAAGACTTCAGTAAGCCAGTTATTACTGTCACTCAAGGAAGGCAGAGCCACAAGTGGTATGGCCACCAACATCCACTGACTTCTGGACTCAGTAGGGGCTTTGACCATTCAGCTGTGTAACCAACCAGCACGACTCTGCAGTGGAGAGTTCAAAGAACGGCAAAAAACAGTGAGCTTGAGGAAGAACTTACCTTGATACTAGGTAGATTGGAGGGTAACCTTGGTTTTAGACAAGACAACCACACCAGTGAGTCATCAGGTTCCCTGAGACTATTAACAAACAATAATGTGTTTGTGAGCTAGCCAGACCAGCACTGCAGTATGGGTGGGGGGCAGTGCTTAGGTAGCTCAGCCTAGCATACAACATAAAAATTGGACAAATAATAAACTTTGAAGGGAGCAACGGGCTTGAGCTGGCTTCAGTCCACTTATTCCTTCTAGGTGACTGAGGATGCCCAGTGTCATGACAGTGAGCATACAGAGACCAGTAATGAGAATCACATTTGCATTGAGATTCAACTACAGTTGAATATTGCAATTGCTATATTATACTTGTGTTGTGATTTCAGTTCATTGCTGTATCATTCTGCTAAATCAAACCTCCATGTAATGCCAAATATACCAAATAAGTAAATCTGATATTAAATATTAAACCCTTCTCGTGTGGAATATCTAAATGAACCTGGTCAGAGAGTATTGGACTCTGACAAGAAGAAAAATTTGCCTGTATAAGGTGTAGAATCTTTTGAATCCTGCTGAGTTCAGAACTGAGGAAAAGCTGTGATCTGGGAGTTGCTACTAATTGTCAGAGATGTAAAATACTTTGCATCTGCTAAAGGCAATGGTTTTTTAGCTAGTCTGTTCTCTGGCACTTGCATTTTATATGGCCCTCCCCCGGCCAAAGAAGTGGTGTGCCTATTTAGAATAGGAAACAGTGGTATTGCAATGCAGGACCACAATTCGTGACTTGAAATAAGAGGGAATGTATATTAATACCCCTTTTACTGTAACAAATTAATGATTCATGATCAAATGCATCTGCAGCTTACCATTGTTAGAAAGGTGGAGTGTAACACTAGTGTCCTTTAAGCCCTTTGTAACAGTTAATGTATGTTCTATGCAGGGCCTACTTCCTTCAGATTCAGCTTTTTTGGAAACTTCTCCAGAACATTTACAATCACAAATGATAAATAATGCAAAGAATGTCCCAGTGGGAAGTCACTGACTACCAGAGCTGCTCCAACTTGCCTATAAGGACAAGAAGTGTAATTTTCTTACTATGTTGGGTAATTCCCTAAGTATAAAACATGCGTCTTTCCCAGTGTTTTTACAAATTCTAAAGAAAAACCTCTCCAAAGTCAAAGCAAACTGGCAAATACCAGATGTGGATACTATCTGACCTGCACAGATGAAATGATATTTGAAAGCCAGTCCTCATAATGCTACCAACTGGTGGGACAGGCAAAGATTCTTTAGTTGCACACCCTTTGCCTGCCTGCTGAAAAAGACAAAGAGCAATTGCTTACCTTCCTTCTATTAAAAAGAGTTCATGTAGCCTTGTCCATATGTATTCTGCAGCTATTGGTGGAGTTAATAGCAGAAGGTGCTGAGTTGTCCAGTGAATGCAGCACAGCTTTATCATATTCAAACTAAAAAATCACATTACTTAGTCTTATATTCTCCCTGTCTATATGCATATACATAGATATGATACATACATGCACATACACACAGTTTCCATAATCTCTTTCTGTTACAGGAGTACTCATAAGAAGCAGCAGAAGTTGCTTTTTCTTTGCTCAAATGCACAGTAATCTGCCTTGAGGCCTCTGAAAGAGCTGTCTTGGAGTACAAATTCATGCAAGGTGGCACATAGTTGAACTGAGATTGCCTGGTCCTTAAATAGGTCAGTAAAGGCAGTGAAGAACATAAGAAATTTCTATATAATGACATCTAAAATGTGCAGAGCAACCATTTCTTCAGAAATCTGTGGTTTGGGGAAAACAACAGATGTCAGAATTTGTTACTTTAAAACGAGAGAATTTCTTACTAAAAAACCCAAACCTTTAGAATGTGACAAAGAAGGTTAGGTTGTGGTGCACATGTAAACTTTATGGAAGACAGAATATGGTGGAGAAGTAATATTGATAGACCACAAAGCTTTTACTCTGTTGATTTCCACATGAATCAATGATAACATTAAATGCAGTATGTGAATGAATGCCCTATCTCCCCTCCATGCTTCTTCCCACCTCCGCCTACCTGTAAAAATTTGGAATATAGCTAACAACTAATACAGCTAGAAAGAAAGATAACATAGATCAGCTTAACAGTAAACACTCTTGAAGAATCACTTCACACAGGCTCATGTCTGTGAATCTAATGAACTCTTGTGGAAGAGAATTACATTTTAGTAAACAAGGGTGAGAAAAATAGGTATGCAAGATAGGTGGAAACTGTAGAGTGTCCATGTATTGGAAATTGTACTATTATGCAGCTTCTGACAATAGTTCAAATTATTTCCTAGAAAGGGGTAGCTAAGGATATAAATCTCTCAGGATTGACTGACATCTCTTACAATACCTGTCAAACTGTTTTTGTCAGTGGTTACGATAGATTATTAAAAGTGGTGGCAACCTAAGAGATTTTCTCAGGTACTGCTGCGAATAATCTACCATATTCACTGATGCTATATGACTTCTGTATCTCATTGGGTGTTTCTGCAAACTTCTGATAAGGTCATAATAATAAGAGACATCTTTAGGACTGGTAACAGAACTGTTTTGCTTGGACTGAGTTGCATAAATACTCAAAAAGTCAGACACTGTCTCTAACTTTAAGGTATATGGCATCTATTCATTCTTGAGCTCATCCAGGAAAGGATCTCCTGACTTTTCCAGACTTCTGTATGAATCATGTAGATGACTAGGGAATCTATGAATCTTTGGAACTAGGAATAGTAATATTGATGTCATCAATACTGAGCTAAAGACACACCCAATAGTTTATGCTAAATAGGCTGTGCCCCTGCTTTCAGAACTTGTTCCCATCAAAGCAGAGGTGACAATCGTCAGTGCAGATGGTCTATCTTGTACTGTTAACTGTACATGCAAATACAAGGAAATAATTGGTACTGTTGGTTTAAAGGAGGATTCTTCTTTAGAGACATCAGAATAATGAACCATAGACTTCTTTTAACAAGAGCTTCCTTTAACAAGAAATCTATTCTTACAGTCTTTAGAGGATTAATACAAGGAGCTGTCCTCTCAGATTGAGTGGCAAAAAGACAGTTGAGGGCTGAATAAAATGCTCATAAACCATTTAAGAAGAACTGCTAAGTACTTTCAACAGAGGGCTATTCAGAGCTCGATGTATTACATTATTGGTATATGAGATACTCTCCGTAGTCTGAGGAGGTAACTTCTGACATCTTGAGTCTTTTCAGTTGTTTTAGAAAAACAGAAACAGTTTTCCCCCTGTTTCTCTCTCTCTCTCTCTGAAAGAAACCAAATACTTCAAAAGCCTGTTGTCAAGGAGTACAGAATCACTTGGATGAGCATTATATTCATTTACAAAAATGAAAATGCTGGTATAACTACAAACATTAATGGGTCAGCTGAAAATAAATCTTGGTCCACTCCTGGTGGTCTCAATGACGGTCTACTGAAGTGTATTGCACCAGCAAACTGCTGATTCAACACACAGCATTATCACATAGGAAGACAGCAAGTAATAAGCATAGGTTCTACAAACTCCACAACATTGTATTTCAGGGATCAGATACATCAGTCCTACATAAAATAATGTTCCCACTGAAGATCTATTCTACTGAGTAGTTTTCCAAGAACTACTAACTGCTCAAATGACTGTTATTTTAACCAGTTTATTTGCTGCTGATGTTACTCCAGCAACCCAAAGGGTAGCAAAGGAGGTAATATTTCTAATATTTGCTGTTAACTATGTGACAAAGGTTTTTAACATTCTCTGAGAATTCGCAGGGCTTGGGTAAAGTTTTGCATGAATAAGAATTACTACTAGTGGATCGGTTTTTGAAAAGCTGAAAAAGCAATAATTGGTAAAGAATGCCATATTCAACTATACTTCCACAACCAAATGATGAAATTTCACATTTATTAGAACATTTTATTATTTCTTCATAATTTCTAAAACACCATATGAAAAAAAGTAAAGATAAGAACTATGAGGTATTTTGCTAATGTCCTTTCACTAGTTATAATTCGAAAGTATTTAAATACTAGCATATTAAGTCTTGATATATTATTATCATCTTACCAATACTGTATCACTTGACCTTTATTGAGATTGTGAATTTTTGAGCTCTTGATACTGCCTTTCCTTCTGGTTGAATTATGCTCAAAAAATATTATTTCCTGCTCAGTGCTATATTGTGGGCATAATACATGGTCAAATAATTTGTTTACTTCCTAAAAGGCCAGGGGAAAAAAAAGATGGTTATCTTATTGATTCCCTATTTCTAGTATTATAACTTATTTTGATGCCACGTAATCCAATCAAAAAAACTATTGTCAAGTGGAAATAATGAAAATTACTAGTTTCTATAAAAGTAGCTGTTTCCTCACCTTGTAATGGATGTCTTGTCCATTAGAATAGCTATCCTTTTAAAAGTTACATTTATTTGATCTATCTAGAATCTATAATACCATAAGTTTTTCCTTTTTGTAGCAAAGGATTGGCTGAATTGTGTGATTGCTGTCAGAAATCTCTAAACACCAACCAAAGTATTCCTTTAGACCGCTCTCTTACTGATCATTTAAAGTGTCAGCAAAAAGGAATAATAAATGGTACAAAGATTATATTATTGGATGATGGCTCATACTACTTAAATTGATTCAACAGGTATAATATTCTGATTACGGCATTATCAGCAGAACACTAACAGTCAGGTACAAAGTATGCAAAGAGGACTTAGCTATGCCAGTACAGTTAGTAGCACCATACCTCGTGGGAGAGAAGTTACTTGTAGAGTCCCCACAGTCTTTGCATTCAGCATATTTGTGTTCAATTTATTCAGAACTGGATTGGAAAAGAATGAAAAACAAGATGATGAATGTCACTAATGATTCTAAGTGTAGTACAGATAGTGTCTGACTATGTAGAGTTGCAGGGGCATGTCATGGTACTATGTCACTTCCTATAAAAGGGCAGGTGAAATTCAATGTAGATAAGCGAAAAGTTGTAAGTCAGAGGTGTAATTTTTCATATACAGTAATGTCTGCCTATGCAGCAGTACTGGGGACCCAGATGTGTTCCAAGGGTGAAGAGAATGCTCAAAGCCCTCAGCACCAGACAAGCATAGCCTGGCCATGTGAGCTGGATTAAAAGGCCTTTTCGAGCATGCTCAATTCAGAGAAAGCTGTAGAGGGTCTCTAAATACAAAGGTCAGTTCACTCACTCTGTGGTAGAATGGAGACTGGTACTACAGGATTCATAGTTCTCTATTATCTGAATATTACTCTGAATGCAGAACAGTTGTCACACAGTCCAGCTTATACATTTAAAATGTACATACAGCTGTATATATGCAACAGCCTGGCATTTCTCCATTCAACAAGGATATATTTGGTTCAATTTCTTGCACAAACCAAATCTTGAAGTTGTGCACAGTGACAAACAAACTGTTCCTTGCAGATTTAAAGGATATTTTGCAACGCTTATTTAAATTTTTTTGACAGCTGACCTCCACTGATGTAAAAACATCTAACTTCTTTATTTCCAGCCTATCAAACTTTGACCTGTTCAAAGTAATTAGATGCAAAGCTTCCAAATGGTCATAGTACAAACTGACAACACTTGCTGTTAGAGTCTCAGACCTGGCATATGTTTCCAAATCCGCAAAGAAGAAATACAGGCAATAAATTAGAAGTAAATAATGCACATGAGGAGAAGACAAAAGTTGTGCTGCTTAAGCTGATAAAGGAGTAGCAGTGAGATTCAGTACTTCAATCAGATCTCTTGCTTTGAAATACACCCAAAGAAACACTTTCACAGTAAATTAGTAAGGGGAAGAAAAGAACCTCTTTGGAGTGAATGGAGAAGTGAACAAAATAGGACGTTTTTTCCTAAGATACCTCAAAAGATACCATCCTGCCCTGGTCATCGGGGTGGATACTTATGTCTAATAAATTCAAGGAGGTTCTATAAGAACAAAAGGGTACACGTCTGTGTAGTTGTTTATAAAACTGGAAAACCTAGGGCTCAACTCAAAGCATGGCAAAAACAATGGCAAAATTCCCATTGATTTCCATACTCTTTCACACATAATTCACATCTTGCTAAAGCACCAATACATACCTCCTCCAGTGAAATTTATGTATGTACATTTAACTTGATAGGTCTCTTCATATATTAGAGGAGCAGTGAGCAAATTGGATTTGGATTCCCACAGGACTGTCACTACACAAAAATAATGTCACATTTTCTTCTCTTTCTTGGCAAAGTATAGTACAAAAGCATTCAGCTAAAATCAGCAGCTCTTGGACTGGTGAAACACTGTTATGTCATAGAAAGTAACTTCTAAAAGTTCTCTTCTTACGTGGGCTAACTATTCCTTTTTTTCGAGTGAAGAGATTAATTAAAAGACAGCTAAATTAAATCTATACTTTCCTGATATCATCTATATAAGCCAATTTTATCCTAGTATGCTATACATAGCACACTACAACAAATGGAAAATGAGAAAGGACATTCTGCCTGTTAAGATTCAATCCATACAATGACAATACAGGAGCTATTTGATTAGAGACGTCTGCATTCTGCAGCAGATGAACAAGGAATATATGGTATATGGCTGACTAGCTTGCTATGTCTTTTGACAGCCTCTCAGCAAGTAATGGAGCACAACTCCTCATGCTTAGCACAATCACATACTACACTTTCCTGGTTTGTTTTTGTATGCTGGTGTCACTATAATACTTTGCCTGAAGCTTGCTGCTCTTCAACTAGCTGAAGGACTGTGTGATTACAAGCTTGATTCTGCCAACTACACAACTAATGAAACACAGTACTAGTACTTTCTACAAACCTTGTCTTTCTTTCAACTATTCTAACCTGGCAGTTCACTCAGAACTTGTCAATAGGAAGTATTAATGTTTCTGTAGAGAACATATTTACTGTAAAATGGCATTAACAAGGTATGTGTGAAGATTGGTTCATGCAGGAGCTTCTTCATGTAGCTGTCATGCCTTGCTTCCCTGCAAAAGGAGGTATAAATTCCTTTAAATTTCTTTAAATTGCTTTTACAATTTTTTCATCTTCCAGATTTATTAATAATTGAAAAAAATTGCCTCCACCACTAGATAACCACACCTGTTGAATAAATAGTCACTACTGAATTACTATGTATACTTAGAGGCAGAGCCACTACAGAGACTGTTTATTAGTTAATGAATATTTTCTGAAGTGTACATGTCTCTTCCATCAAGTGTAAAAGTGCTATTTATTTTAGTAATTGCCTGTAAACTACTATGAATAGACCAAACTGGCAGAACACAGAACCTTGTTTATAAAAAAAACCTCTTCCTGTTGATTCGAGATTTCCCCATAACAAAAAATTATTTACAGTTATCTCTACAGATACAGTAGAGACAGTAGTCTCTACAAAAAACTAAAATGAAGGATTTCCTCACTAAAGACCAATTTTTGCCAATGGTACTGATGCTGAATAACCATTACTTCAGAAAGTCTCACAATTTAAATGAGACCACCAAAAAAGATTGTACAAACCCTGCAAAAAAATGAGTTCAGTAATTGAAAAATGCATGAAAATAATAATTTTGAGCTCGATGACACTGAAATCAACAAGAATTTGCCAAAACAGTTCTAAAACCAGATTTGGACCATTTACTTCCTAAAAAAAAAAAAAAGTTAAGTTATGCTCAAATTCAACATCACTTTCTTCACATACATACCTCATTTCCATAAACACAGAGGAAATTACTCGGTGGGTGAAAAAACATTCTGTGTGACAAAAATCTGGTGTTTGGAAATACAAACACTAGAAATTTGTGGTTCTGATACAGTTTGTGATCTCTTATATTGTAAACAGCAACATTGACTTTTTCTGAAAAGAAATAATACATTAAGTATCAATAGCTAAGATAATAGTATAATGGCTATGCAGTTATTATATAGACTACTAAAAAAGTAAGAGTAGACAGTACAATTAAGCTGGGAATGATTTTAAAGTCAGGAGAAAGCAAACTACACGTATGTTGGAGAAGGAAAGCAGTAAATATTACTTAACTGACTTTGAAGGTGTGTTTCCTTTAACTGATCAAATACAAGTACTCCATGGTCACCTGTGATATTCAAGAAAGGATATTTTTTCTGTGTTTGGAAGATGAAAAGTTTTTAAGAAGAGAGAAAGGTGCTGTAGCTAAGTCAAAGGAATTGTAGCTGAATGTGTGAGAAGCCTGGAGAAGCAGATTGTGTTTCCAGTTGAACCTAAAATTTCACTCAAATCAAAATAATTGTGCTGATGAAAAGATACTGTCACTTAAGGTTTTGGGTCCTGTGTATGGGGAGGAGGAAATAGCACAAAAATAAAGGAGAAAAATACATCATTCCTAGTTTACAATTTTTAATGCATCACTGACCGAGATCTCAAATTGAGAGCCTCTTAGAAGAAATTCTCTATCAGGCAGAAGTATGACACAAATGAGAAAAGCATTGGCATCTTGTAAACCTCTCCTCAATATTTTCAGACTGATTTTCACACAGTGAACACATTCCTCTAAGTTCTTGTAGATTGCCTCCAATTTAGAAATAGGAAAACTGGTACATGAAGAAGCAAAGCAATTCGCCTGTACAGCGAAGAATCTGAGAACAGCACCAGGATCTCCTGGGTTAAAGTGTCTTGCCTAAACAGCACGTTAACATCATGCAACCTTCTTTGTTCAAATATGTTAGAATGACAATTAAGAACAATCAATTTAATCAAATTGATATTCATAATATAGATATGCAAAGCCAGAGAAATTGTCCCTGGCTCTATAACATACCCGAATCATAAAAATACCTATTCCTGGATTCTGTTCATAATCAATCAGAAACACTATTACACTTTTGGAAGATGCCTTTGTATCATTGAGCCCTCCAGGAAGGCAACTTGCCCAAATAGAGAAGAGATCATAACTATAAAAACAGGTCAACACCTGAGAGAAAGAAAATATATTTTTAGTAAACTCTGCATCCTGACATTATGAACAGCTCATTTGAGTTTGCTCTGTTTCTGTAAAATCAGATCCTCAGCATAAACTACCTCAGTGCCACATACTTAAATAAAAAACATAGAAGTATCAAGGTAGAATGTCTTCTTGCAAAACTCTTGAGCAATACTTAGGTTTATTATTAGTTATTAGGTTTACTTATTTGTTATTAGGTTATTAGTTATTTAGTTATTAGGTTATTATTAGTATATTAGGTTTATTATTAGTCCTGAACTTTACTTTCATAGAAGTTAGCATTCATTTGAAATTAAGGCAAACTTCAATCATTCATCTGGTATCAGCAGATGGAAAACCTGGGAGGTGAAAGTTAAGCAGTTTTTCCTATAGGTATAACAAATTCTTTCAGGTAAAGAATTTCAAATTAAGGTCCCTGGATATCCATTTAAGTCCATGCAAAAAGCTACTTGCAAGTGTCTGGTGCCTCACTGATCCTAAAAGGGCCAGAGGTTACCACTACCAATCAGTAAGATTATTAGGATATAGTATGAACTAGAATTTATTAAATAATCTGGAAAGCAATTTTTTAAACAACACTTTTAAATTTCTAATCCTGGGATACAATATGTCAGTATTTATGGACTACTAATATTAAAACTTAAACAGGTAGAGAAATGGTAACAAAATAGGAATCTTAAAATTATTAAGCTATTGGGCAAACTTGTACTCTGCAGCATATTGTTGAGGTCAATGTAAACCTTTCATTTTCTCATCTGGCTCCATGTCTTACTTTTGTTGAATGTGGCACTAACAACATCCTCTAGAATAAATGAAACTTTCATTAACCTACCATCTCTTTTTTTTTAAAAAAAAAAAAAAAAGCAAATTATGCACTAAGTAATTTTAAAACAGGGTCTATATAATCGTATATAATTGAGTGATTTTATACATAAACAAGTATTAATGATACGATCTCTAAGAGGATGTGCCTACTGGTATATTTGTGGGCAGTTTAGAAGGAGCATTAGCACCTTATGGACTGTTCTTCGATGTACTGAAACAATTAAGAACTATTTTAAAGAAACGAAAAGTACATTTCTATGTGTAAGAAAATAAAGCCACTTAAAGGGAGAAAAGATCCATCTAGTATTTAGGTATGGGGAAAGAAAACAGAAACTCAGATTTGTACTTTGAGAAATTCTTCAGACTTTTTTCTGCACTGGTCATAATTTGAGTCCTTTCCTACTCATCTCTTTAAGGAGGCAAGGAATAGTGATGTATTCACGAAGGCTAATTTTGGCATAAGGATAGTTCCCTTCGACTTGCTGAACACTGCACAGACAGACACGGCAACCTCTGCGTAGGTGATCTCTCAGTGGACTTCATAGACGCTTTTGAGAAGAACTTGTGATCTGGAGTTCTCAAATGTTGTTTCCAATCTGTATTGCAAGAGTAGGTTTTCTGAATTCAAATAACTATGCAAAACAGTATTAAGGACCAGAAGACAAGCACTGGTATTTGAATGTCTTAACCTTGCTTCTGCAAAATAGATGTAAAGGATGGGTATCTTTTAAAATACCTGTCTATGTATATTAGCTTGTGCACAAGCTAATATTTCCCCCCAGGGCCTGAGTAACTTTGTTTCACATGAATGTTACATGAACTAGCCGAGAAAGAATCCCCACCTCAGTAACGCGAGGTTTCTCAGCGCTCGCCCGGCAGTGTCGGCGGTCACGGTCAGTGCATTTCGCTTTCTGGACGCCAGGTGGTGCTGTGGGGAGCGGCGGGCCCTGCCGCCGGGGGGCTGAGAGCCGGGCGCGGCCTCGCTCCGGGCAGCACCGTCACAAAGCGCAGGATTCTTGCCAGCCAGCTTTTCCATTCTCTGTACTGGTATGTCAAAAATCATACCTTTCTGTTCCTTTCGCCAGATGGAAGGAGATGTGGAAGAATATTAGAAGCAGGATAAAATTTGAGAGGTTAAATAGCTCTAAAATTAAAAAGACACTTGGCAATTAAGGATCGAGAAGTTCACAAGAGCTAGGGAGTTCGGTCCCCAAATTCTATGCAAGTTTAGAGGGATACGAATTCCTTCACAATTTTGAGATTGAGAAGCTGAAAAAAAAATTAACTTCTGAAGGGACTTTATTATGACTTTTTTTCTCTCTCTCTTCCTCCATAAGTTTAAAATCTGATGTTTTACCTTAATAGAATTCTCTGTTAGCTAGACACTGGTGATTATACTGTATACTTGCACTGAAATAATCATTCTATGAGAAATAAAAATGAAGAAATCAGTAAAGTGATTGTATCTCCTTTGTCATAAAAATAAATCTATAAATAACACAAATTTACTTTCAACGATGGGCAGGCAAAATGAATGATTCATTATATTGGGATATAGCTAGATCACTTAAAGCCTGACTGATCTCAAGCTAAGAAAGATGGAACCTGGTCAGTACTCTGAAAGACCTCCAAGGAAATAGCATATGCATTATTCTCCTAATCAGGAAAGTGAAATGTCTGAACATGAACAAACAGCAGCAGTGGCAATAGCACCCACTGGAGATCTAATTATGCTGATTATACAGAAAATCAAAGCTTTGTTCATTCTGTTTAAAAACATCCCTTTGCATTCTTACAAGAATATCTGCTGGTAACATCACAGAGAAATTCAAGTAGCTGCAACTAAATTCCAGAATCACAATCCAAAGTTGCATTTTTGTAATATCTTGGCTTACCCTAAGATGTCTCTAAGTTGTTAAGCAGTTGAGCTGTTTTGTCCCAAAGAGTTTGAATACTTTCAAACAAATATTTACTCATGTAAAGAGATTTGCAAATAGGAAGATTGAAAACAGATTACATTTCCAGGTTTCTTACCATTTCAAAGCCATGGAGCCTCACTTTAGATTTAAAGAAAGGAATTAAGGAGGATAAAAATAGCACACAATAAAGTCAGCACAAATTGTAATGATAGTAAAAGAGATTTGCTGGTGTCATGGGCATTGACTACAGTAGTGAAATGTTATCATTTAATGAGGCGTTATGTTGTGGGTGTGGTCTTGCTCCTCCAGTGCACACATACATAGCTATTGAGAATATTTAATTTATTTTAATTCTGTGAGTAAATATTTGGTAGCTGTCCACCGCACAAACTTGCATGTATCCAGTTTAGAGAACTGGAGTCAGTCAGATACTTAAACGTAGAGCCTTTTAATTGCAGAAGGATGTCCAAACCATGGAAGTTGCATTAAAAACAGACTTAGTAGCAGTGTTCATTATTAAGACAGTTGAACACAGAATCTTCTAGTAAGAATCACAGAAGAGTTCATAAATTTGCCAATCCAGCTATTTGGAGTGAAATTTTCCTTGCAAGCTTTCTGTCTCAGGCTGACATTTGCAAAATTTGGAAAATAATGGCTGAAAGGTCATTTATCTCTAAGGTTAGGGTCAGGAAAAAACACATTGTTTTGTCCTAGTTCTGTAAAATAAATAAATAAATGTGGTGATTTAATGGAAAAGCTCTTGCGGCATGATGTTTTCCAGAAAGACTTGAAATTTGGCAGAAAGACTATCTTTGCATGAAGGATGGGCTCTTTGCAGTCCTGTGAGAATCCAACAAACTTCAGCCTTTCTGAAATGACAACTTTTCGTATACTTAGAAGAGACTTCGATTTCAACAGCTAAAAATCGCTGAAGAATCTGTAGTCACTGACAATATTGGCTCAGAAATGCAATGCACTTTGCTGCATTGACAATGTTTTTCTAGACAGTCCTGTGTCCTCCACTGCCTTCACTGGCATGGGCAGCATGGAAGACAGAACCACAGTTTGTTGTGAAAAAGGCACTAAAGCACGGTGGAAAGCAGTACCAGAACTCCGTATTAATTTTGTTGTTGCAGTTCTGTTACTGTGCCTATAATAGTTTAGGAACACAAGCAGGCTATTTTTATAGAAAGTGTATATTTTATTAGCCCAAATAATTGAGCTGAAAAAAAAAAGGCTTTGGGGACCACAAGTCCTTCTTGAGGTGACTTTATTACCTCTGGTTCCAAATTCTGCCTCAATTAATATCACCAATACTCATGAATACCCACTATGAGGATTTGCAACATACTATTTCCCAAGTTACAAATGTAATTCCCCATCCTGTACATAGAATGATCACTTCTATACATAGAATGATCTGTCAAGGAAATGACTATGTAAGATGGCTAATTTGAAAGAAAGTGCCCTCTATTTCAAAGGAAACATATGTCTACAATTAACAGGAAACAATTCCAAGGAAGAATATAACTTTAAAATCATATTAGATACAGGAATTGTGCATTTACAGCAGTGCCCAATCCTTTGCACTGCTTATAATGAGTTATAGATAACCTAAAATGCTGATTGAAAGATGCTGATTATATACCAAACAGAAAAAAATGTGTCTTCAAAATTAAGAACAACTAATCAACCTTGCTGACTGGATTTCAAATCACTCAGATCAACAAAATCCATTGAAAACTTGGCTGTTTGGGCAGCCTGAAATTAATAAACAGGTACTTAATTTCCTGTGCAAGATTTAATTTTTCCTTCTGCAAGAGGTACAAAATAATAATAAGTGAGTGCTGGAAGTGTCATACTTCTTTCAAAATACTTTGATAATATGGTTAATTAATGTATAAAATTTATTCTTTAGGCAACATTATGTACTTTTTTGAAATATGAACACCAGATTTCTTGTCTTTATTCACTGCCTTTAATTTTATGATCTTTTACCGAGATCTTCAAAAAGTAATCTTTCACAAAATGAAAACAGAAGACTGAAAATGTAGTGTCATATTTCCCAAATACCTCTCTGAAAATAGTTACAATTGTTTACTTCCTATTTAGCTGAAATTTTGCTAAACCAGGTTAAAAAGCTAGTTCATGTTACTTACTTTTAAGATTTTTCCAGTAGGACAGTATAGGTCTTCACTGACAGATAGACCCATTGTTGCAAGGACTATTAAACAGTAATTTGTTAAGATGATATTCACAAATGACAAGTCGTCACAGACTTGGGGAGGGAAAAAATGAACATTACAAAGAGTTGTTGCTTTGTTCCGTTCATACATCATTTGCCATTCCTAAAGTCTACCTTAGAGTATTCGCACAAACACCCAGGAGGTCCCCTCAAAACTAGAGGTGAGGCATCCAAGCTGCAGAGCAACCTACACTTGAAACTGTACAGCTAAGCACGCTCCTTGGATAATACAGTATTCACACATTGTGTGCTGCCTGGCATGGAGGGTTACCTCCATGAAGTCAGCTAGGCAGGTTTAAGATCATACTGTCCTGGCAACCAGTTGCTTTAGAGTGCTTTACAATTGACACAAAAATGGTAAGATCTATGTCTGAAAATACACTTTGCTACACGTTTTAATCATCCAAACAAAATTTCTTCCCCTATTCAATGTCAAAGAAGTTCCTTGCATATGCACACCAACACTGTTTTTAAGTAATATCCTAGCAGCTGAATCAGAAGCAAGTTTCCTTTAAATCGACACTGCCTAAACAGAACAAGACCATGCTGAGTAATAAATGTAAAATTTCTCCGCATCCACAAATGAATCACCAAAATCTCTATAATTCCAGGTATACATAGAGAGAAAACAATACTCTTCATGCAGCAACCCAGATGCCATCATGCAAATGTGTCCATAAAATCAGGAAGCCACTACTGACCAAATAAACTAAGACAGACAACAAAAATATACAAACATTTAATTACTATTGGGTACAATCATTTAAGTGTTTATCTTTAGTCCTGATTCTTAAAGGAGACTTACAAAACAACTTCAAAAGAAGCATCTAGGTGCTCATATTCATAACTCTACTTGATACAGCAGATTATAGTCATTGTTTTGATAACGCATAATAGTTTTCCCCACACTTACTTCTGCTGACCCTTTAGTTCCACCAGTACACCCCCTCCTTTTTTTTTTTTTTAATTTAAATTCTCATAATCATTAAACAAATTCAGTTAAAATTAGAGCAGTTGTTCTCAGGTTATGCTTCACTTAAAATAGTATTGCTTTTGTTTCACATTGAGAGAAGGTCTATGTGTTCTTAAACAAGTAAATATTTTTTAATATTTATTTATTTACTTATTTCCCCTCCCCAATCCTATTGGTTTGGTATAATCTCCCCACCAGATTTGCCTGGCTAAATCATTGTGAAATCAACATTTACCACCATCCAGTTTGGTACAGAGGGTTTCTGACATATTGAACAACTTTATTTCCTCATATACAAATCCACTGTAGCTAACACCTACATAGACACCTAAAAAAACCCCCAAAACAACACAAAAATAATAATAAAAAAAACCCCAAACAAAACAAAACCCCAAAATTAGCATGAAAAGGATAAATCAGAGTGATTGCTGGAAATTCTGAGACTTCTAATGCTTCAGTACAGTAACTTTCATAGAACTGTTGCCTCTCTGAGACCCAAGTAAAGGTTGGTTGAGACCACTGGAATAAAAATTAAGCTCATTTCAAACTGCTGTGTCTTAGCTGTTGCTGTTATTGTGCTTAACTTCTAAAAACAAATATGCGAATATTCAACAAGAAATCCTAGCAACTGCTTTTGCCTCAATTTCTACCCCAATGTTTTATAGTGTAATGTTTCAATGCAATTAATAAGTAAGCAACTGCAAAACCATTCTGAAAAATTGAGGTAAATTTCAACAGAACATACTTTGGTAGTTTAGACAAATCACCTGTTACATACACTATTAAATAGCATGTTAAAAGTATTCTTATTTAATTTTACCTACATGTTATTCTTCCATTCGCTACTCTATTTAGGTCCTAGTTTGAACTTTCTGGAAAATATCTTTTTACGTGTCTAAAATTATTGGTGTAGAGCAGAATTACATTTTACTTTTTTTTTTTTTTGCCCCTTACATGACAGCAGTCACTTTTATTGGCATTGCAGACATTTAGAGTCTGTATATCATCTCAGCAGATCATAGAGTGGTATATAGAACTGGTTTGTTCTAAGAAGTTCATGAAGTTGTTCATGCTAATAAGACACACAAAAGACCCACATGCGCCTAAATAACACACTGTTATAAGACACAATTAGTTTAATGAGATGGAAGACTTATGCTATGGATCTCCTGCATGATGTCTGTTAAAGGATACATGCAGGTTGTTGCGTCCCCCTCACTGGCACATGAATAGGCTTTCTTTTTTAACCAGTCATTTATTTTCTAAAACTTGTAGGAAAATGATGTCTCTTAGGCCCCAGCAAGTCTGTAAGATATGGCTGAACTCACCAATGCCTGGAAAAGCTAGTGGGTGAAGAGAGACAGGGACAACATGACTAATACTTTCTCTAGAAGCAAACCTGGAAAAACTCTACAGGCTGTGTTATGGTGAAGGTAGGACTGAAAGATCACTCTGGGTTCTTCCAGAATCATGACGTACAATTCATTCAACCATTCTACTTTTCAAGTGACTACGTAGCAAATTCTTCATCTCCAGTAATAGCTCATCACATCTACTTTCCTAGGATGTTTTAAAGCCTTCATAGTACAGTCAATTGCATAATCCTTTTGTATAGTGACTTTTTTCCTGGCCCTGGATAACAGTCAAGACAAATTCTGAGGCAGGGGATCACTTGCTAGGGACTAGAATGAAATCCATTAAACTCAATAACTGGAGCCAGGTATATCACTACTCAGTGACTCAGGTGCCTATCTGAAAAACAGTAAAAATAGCACATATGTGTTTCTGGAAAGCGCTACGAAAAATGTTAAGTATTACTTTAATAATTTCAGTATTGCTGTAATGGATTTTTTGTATTACCACAGTATCTAGGAATCCCAATAAAGGACTGAGATGTTCCCTTTGGTTTGTGCTGTACAAACACAGAATAAATATATAAAATGATTCCTGTTTTAAAATCTAAGCAAGAGACACAATGGATACCTGAAGACAGGAAACAATGAGACATTGTTCAGCATGAGAGGCAATGGTTTCTGCAGAGCAGCAGTCTAAATATACTCTTAATAGTAGAGCTGTTAGTACAGAGGATTGCTTTGAGGAGGAATTTGAGAAATGATAATAATAGCTCTGTAAAGTGTCTGCGTATTCTTCCAAGAGTGAGGACTAACATTGGAGAAAGAAAAAAAAAAAAGTTTAGTGGAAAATTCAACAAATATATGGACAAGGGCATCATGGGTATATCGTAAATACTGAATGAGACAAGGTGGACCAAGGAAAAGCTACAAAGAGTTTTCACACTAAAGAAAAAACAGTTTCTGTTTGGAGTAATAGTAAAGGGAGAGAGATACAAGGAAATGCATTTTGGTTTTTTCATCAGCACTGAGTGTATGTGAAGGTGTAAGATTTCTCTGACCTTGCCTAATACAGAAAATAATTTGATAGTCAAGAGAGAGGATAAGTCATGAGACTTTCAACTTTGGGGAGGAATAAGAAAAGCTGAATCTTGGGATAACAATGGAAAGAACTTAGACAAAGCCTGCAGGACAAAGTAAAACATGTTCAGGACAGAGTGGCAAGCATTGTCTAGCTGAGAAAGGAAGTTGCAAGGACGTCTGGGGAGAAGTAAGTGAGGAGTTTAGGAGATTTTTTAAAAATAATTTTAGACTTGAGACAAATATCACAGACACAAGTTAGCACTTTATCCAGATACACTGTCTGGATAAAGATGTCTGTCCAAAGACAGACATCTAAAGTTATATGAGAACAACTTTGCACTCTAACAATGCTTATTTCTGTTCCTTGACGTTAAAGGGTTTGGGCAATGAGCCAGAATACCTACATTGCATGTAAACAAATCCAGAGCTGAATCCCACCTGAGATCAGGTCTGTTGCCTGTATAAAAAGCCATAGCCCTTTAGAAAAATCAAACAACTCTTTGTCTCAACACATAATGAGATACTGATGTCAACAAAGTATTTATAATTTGCCTTAAAACAAAGAGGAACATCTTCACTGAGAGCCCTTTTTCTGGAAGCATATGCTCAAAAGGCCTTTCCTGTGCAGTTTGTTATGTTACAAAACTATTTTTTCCTCCTTTATTTGTTTCCTACATTAAATATCCCTAGACTTCTGAATGTCCTTTCCTACCTCATAATTCCAACTGAGGGGTTTTTTTATGTTTTGGTTTTGTGTTTTTTTTTTTTTTCCTTAGGCTCTGCATTGTTTTAAACAAAAGAATAAGACTCAATAGGAAGAGTAAGAATATATAAATGAGCTATAAAACACATAAAAGTACAGAGAATATACTTCTACTTAATTATCTGGCTATGTCTGAATTTTGATTAAAGCAGTGTACCAGATTGTTTCACTGGCTAAACTGATTTTGCAAAAAGGACACAGGATGCTACAGAAGGTAATTTGATGAATTATAACTAATTCAGAACATATCAGTTCTTTCACATATTCATTGCTTTTCACTTGTTAGATTCATTGTGCATTTGTGAAAGCCCAGAGATCTACACTTACTGTGAACTGTAGCACTACAGATGAGGGCAATGACTACCACATCAGTAGCAGGAGACTTTGACAATGGGATGCATAGCTAAACAATTCATATAAAAAGTCAGCTGAATTTGAGGAATACAATAAGTCAATATGCCTGGATATTTCACAAGTGAAAGATATTGTTTTCTTATCCTAAATATTCACTGGAAATGTCTTGCTCACATCAAGTGAAAGGTAGCTAAAGAGTACAAATTAAATAAAAAGACAAACTACAATGTTTGGAAAGCCAATTGTTTTGATATACAAATACTGAGTTTTATCCAAAATGACTCCTGTCACAATACTGAGCAGTAGACCAGGCAGAAGACTACTATCAAGAACTTTGAATCCATTGTACGCTTGCACAATTTCATAACAGCAAAGATTTTTGAAACTCTTCCGAACCCCAAAGGCAGCATAACGCCATTAGTACTGCAACGGAGGCACTGAGAAAATCACTTCTCTGGAGTAAGTTATCAACAGGCTAGACCGTGAGAGCATTCAAAGCAACATCACAGTGATTAGTGCAAGGGAGATTTCTTTAAAAATTGGCAATATTGGCAGGAAATTGTAGTGTTAAATTGTCCAGACACTAAATTAGGAGAGTTTGCAGGCATAAATGAGCACTGAGAAATCATCTAAAGGCCTTAGAATTTTATTAAAAAAAAATAAGCAAGGATTTAATCTAGAACAGTTAAAGCCAATCTGCAAGAAGAAATAGAATATGAAAACCATATATTTTATGAGACACAAATATAAGCAGCAGCGATGCTGAAAGAAACAGGGTGTTACTAGACAAAATGCAGGAGCTTGAAACCAAATATGCCAGCATGATTCTGGACATGAACTCACAAGTGGGGAGAGCTGTTATTAAAAAATAATTTATAAAGGCTGAACTTCAGTTGTTGCTTCTATAGTAAGCAATGATTGTGTTTGTTCATCATTCAGTAACTGCATTCCTACCAGCAAAGTCTTTGGAAAATAAAGAAAGCTCAAGGACAAACATTGAAAAATTGGTTTTTAGGAAAGTTTAGCAAAACCAACCACAAGTAGAATGTGTATGATACCATTGTAAGTGGATAAAAAAAAAAATCTGCAAATATTTGTGTGACAACAAAATCAAGAGAGTATTGAACATAGACAGGAAAGTTAATTAATTATGGGAGAACATTATAGCTACAGAAAAAAAAAAGTCAATTGTATCCAAAGAAAAACACGTTGATATGAAGTATGATTTTAAAATTCTTACCAGTATTGTATGTAATGTTTACTCTGGGGATAACGATGTCCCAAGTACTAGCATTGTCTCCAGTTTGCTTTAGAAATGAAAGCCAGTATTTAAAAGAGACTTTAAAACTTTCTTGTAAAGGTTATATTTAAAAACACCTCTTTCCCCAGTTACATATCTAATTGTCCATGACTCACTGCATCGTTACGGGACTAAGTCAGAGGGTAAAAGCTGCTGGATACAAAAGTCTTCAGAGCACTTTCCTTCAGTTTATCTCTGGCTGAAGTCAGTGGGGTACACCAGGACCCCACTGGTTCACAGAACCCTTGGACTCATTTATGCTTTTGTATCTGCCCCATTAAGCCCTGACTGCGTATCACACCTTTCTTTGGCAGATGGGAGTCAGCTTCCTTTGGATATGTGCTCTTGAGCACCTGGGTTCTTCCCTCCTCCCTGCCTCTTTTCCTTGAGCAGCTTGTGCTGATAGAAATCACACCATGGTACCTTTACCAGTCCATAAACTTATCAGATAAGTGTTTTC
>NW_009633079.1:0-6859 GCF_000690535.1 Cariama cristata | reverse complement strand
ATAAAAAATATATAAATATAAATAATAGAATAATATAAAATATCTATATTCCTTCCTTTCCCAAGCATAAACACTGAACAAGTTCAGCAACAGAAAGGAATGAAGTATTGTCTCTGCATCCTCACATCTAGAGTAATTCCACACAAAGACAAGGACACACGTGGAGTTGAGATGAGTCTGTTCAGTCACCATATTAGGCCTTTTGACTGCCCACTCTGCACACTCACCAGTAAGGTGGCAGCCCAAACCTGAGAAGCCCCTTTCTCGAGGGCCTTTGTCACATAACATCTGCTGGAAGGTTGGTGCCTTTGAATCCACTCAGTATTTCTTTAGGAGGACTAGAATTTGTCATCTGAGTGTTAAATCTCACATCATACTTACTGTGTTCTCCTTTCAACCCTTCGTACCCTCACTCACTGTTTACAATGGAATCAAAGAGGCAGTGTTTTTCCTTTAAAGAAAAAAAGCCTTAAGAGCAGTACTCACCATTTCTTTGAAAAGGCACATTGGTGTAAGCTCTGCTGAAGTAATCATTGAGGACCCTTCTGAGTAGGTCTAAGGTGATGTAAGCAAGGCTTGTGTAGACATAACAAGCAATAGCTAGGATCACTGTGTAAGAGCCTACTATTCCAGAGGCCAGTATGTTCAGCTAGAGGAGATAAAAAACCAGCTTTAGGAAACCGATAAACATTCTTTATTCCTCACTTCCTTAAGGCAGTATTTTGTATCGGTCTGTCTACAAGAAATTGGCTGCACACACCTGTTATCCAGACATCCTGTCAAGACAGCAGCAGTCAACTAAATGCAAGTGTTAATGGATGCTACGTGCAACATTGCAAAGAGTCATTCCTTTGCTTGTGGACCACTTAGCACAAGTAGTCCTGAACAGAAATTCCCTAGAGCTGGTCCTGCGCTGAGCTTCATGAAGCTGTGTTAAGTTTTCTGTACACATCCCGCAGGACTGCATTTTGCATTAAGTTCAACACGCTTTCCTCCCTCCTTCTGAGGTGACAGCGCAGATTACTTACAATTCTTGGACAGCCAAAAAAAAGCACTGGAATCATCAAGGCTACAGAAGAAAAGGTCACCCAGAACACCACATCGTCACGGAACACCCTGTAGTCTCCTGCAAAGACACCATATTCCACATGTAATTTACTAGCTAGTAAAACATTTCTTCTTCGCAAGTGGTTGGGGGTGAGCTTTTTTCCCCAAAGATTCTGTAGATTAAAAAATATCTGGAGCACAGTCTTGAAAAGCTTAGCTTTTGAGCTCAAATGCTGATTGTTTAAGATGCATTGTATCAGTCGCTCAAAACAGGAACAGAAAGAGACTGTCCCAGTTGAGCACAGGTCCAGTAGTCTAAGTTGGGACAGCAGATCTTGTCCACAAAGCAAAGATTCTTGGTGAGGTATATGTTACTCATCTGTTGATAATGAAAAGTACCAGAGTACTTCTGCCCAATAAGAAACCATTTTGTCACCTGTATAGGTTTATAATCTATAAACCTGCATTTATGTAAGTTTGACTCTAGAGTATGGTGCAAGTGCAGCCATCCCAACACAAGGCAACAAACTCTTCTGGCTTTAGGAAGAGTAATTAAGTCACTCAAACTACTTTGCTTTCCCTGCTTTCTAAAGCTTGCCAATTAAACTGAAGAGATGAGCTGACCCCCAGCTGAGTTACTGTTTTACTTTAATGAAGAGCAACCAGGGATTGCATGGATTATCACAGAATTGTGCCTTGAGTCAAACAGATGACTGGAGAATGAAAAACTGTCTCACCAAGGGATCTTAAGCAGAAGAGTTTTGAGATTTAAAATTACAATAGAGAAAGCAGTGTGGCTAACGCTCTGATGTCACAGAGGGATTTCAGCTCAGCAGCCTTGCTTGCTTTTAAGCAATTTGTCTATTGTTTCTCTCTTAAAGTCATTCTAAAGACCCTGATGATGTCAATCCAGCTGCAAGCGCAAGTTTGACTCCTACAGCGCAGTGCTCCCAGAGCCTTGCACTGTAGCACAGTAAAAGGTAACAGCAAGAGCTTCTCTTAATCCATGATGCCTTTACACCTGAAGGCTCCAAGTTAGATGGCAGATTTTCTACTGTGACTTGTTCTGGATAGAGAGGAAGACAGACAGCAAGTGTGTGCCTGGAGCAGAGCTGGTGTCAGGCTGCTGAGAGGACACACAGCTTGGGTAGGAAGAGCCTCAGCAAGTTCTCTGCAGAATAAGCAGTTTGCTTTTCCCACCAGTGCAGACTAAATAGTTTTAATTACAGCACACCTGAAAGAAGACTTCAGCTACATCTCTACTCCTCTCAACCCTGGAAAGGGAAAGTTAAACATTACACTAAGATAGACCAGATACTGGCATTCATCTTAGAGCCTTGCAGTGTCCCTGTAATACAGGGGGAACACATCACTCAATAGCCAGCACTTTTCAGCTGAGTATTTCAGTACATACCTAGTGGAGTAAAGAAGACCATCGATGAAAAAAGAAATCCCAGCACAAGCCCAGTAATAAACATACAGAGCAAGACAGAGCCAAATCTCCACCAGCTTGCAACCAGGAAAAGTCCTCCAACAATTCCAGCTACTGCTGTCAAAATAAGACGCACTGAAAAAGAAGAGGGGAAATTCCAACACTCTGAAGAGTTCAGTTATTGCAGTAAGATATTCAGCAGCTTTACTTACATGCCTGATTTCTCAGGAAGTTTTCATTAAGTAACAAAGACAAACAAGAGTATCAACTCAGGATGTGGTACTGAAAGAGTGGCATAGGACTGGAATGAAAGTGTTGCTACTATGTACATTAATACCTTGAGTTCCCAGGGCAATTATGGTTGCAATAGGTAATACACATGTATCAAAAATGTAACTATATGAGGTAAGATGCAGACAGAAAGAACTAATTCTTGCTACTCTAACAAGCAGGGTGCAGATCATCTACTTCCATTTTACAGATAAAAATCTGCATTTGATCTGAAACTGAGGTCTACCTGTTATGAAAGAAGTAGGAAGGAATTACGTTGCAAATTTCCAGAGTTTCTAAAAATCTGTATCTTCCTTGGATAGATACTCAAATTTGTCTTTTATAGTTGCAGCTATTAATTCTGCATCACTATTAGATGTTGGAAGCAACAGTTACTCTATTGCACATTCAGCTATTATGGTAATCAGAGCTCAGTTGAAGTACCCAGGTATCATCCTCTTATCCTTCCTAAGGCTGGCCAACAACAACCACAACTGAGGAATCCCTTAAGTAAAATCTAACAACAGTATTTTGGGAAGAGTGTAGGGTATCCCGAGACACCTACTCACCATCATAACCAAGGCCAGTTACCCTCGTAATGAATACAAAGAAGAAGAATGCTGCAAATATGAAGCCCATGAAGAATAAGTCTAGAGAAGAAGGAAGAAAAGAATTAGTATGCTGTCATACCACTTCATACCAAGCCCACTTCAGTACATCTTCAGACATCTTCATGTTACAACAGGGAAAGAACATATCAGATCACTAGCTGAGAAGCACAAAAGGAAAGCCAAACAACACTTTGTTCTGCAAAGGGGTGTCCTCAAGCATTTCAAATAGTCAAAAAATTACATATTTATATCTCTATTGCTCAGCATGCACCGTGGTTCTACGCTTCTATTCTTTGCAAACCAGAAACTTCTTGCTCTGCGCTTAAAAGCTCGGATCCTGTAAAAGTAAAGCAGTGCACCTAATTGGCACGTAATCGGTATCAAGTCAATCTTAGTAATAACACCACCATTCTAAATTAGAGCAAGTTACATTTATGAAATTCCAACCAGACTTACAAGAAGAAAAAAACCCCAAACATTCAATACCTGTTTTCCAGAATCTGTGTCCAAAAAAGCAAGTGAAAAGACCAAGAACAGCAAGAGCAGTGAAGAATATTTTGGTAGAGAGTTTACCTACAATGAGAAAGAAAGGTTTACTAGGGAATTCCACCTAGTAGTCCCAACAGTGAGACTAAGGTAAGATCAGGTCGCTGTCACTGAGTCTACTGATAATAGCTGCCACTCCTTCAGACACACCACGTGAGCAGATTTGCAACGCCTGAACTAACAGTTATCTTGATAGGATCTCTAACAGAATACTGAAGTAGTTCCAGACCAATTAAGAAATCAGGAGCTTCTTCCTTATTCAGAAGACTGAAGTTTCTGTAACCAATTATTTAAGTAGCTGTAACTTGCTGTTTATAATATGGTTACAGTTTTACCGGAAAATTCTCTGCTCAGCTTTTAAAAAAATGGACATTCAATCATCTATAAAAATCAGTGCTACAGGATTAGTGACCCAGGCAGCAGCTATAGTCTTTATCACTGCAGCCTTCACTTTAATCTCCCTTTAAGATATTTGCCATGCAACAGAAAGGACAGTCAGCATCCCAGTATGGCTCACCTCTGTCTCCTAGGCAAAATTCTTACTGGTATTTAAGCTATTTGAAAGAGTAAACCACATTTTCCTAGTTCTCTGACTCAGAGAAGAGAGGGTTAGCCTACATAATTTGTCTCATGTTGTCATAAGACAACCTCAGCTTTTACAACAGTTACTTGTGTTACAGTATATGATAAGAAAATAATCACGAGAACAAATCTTATTTTATGAACCATATTCTACCCACTATTCTTGTCCCTTCTACAGCCATAATGGGAGTGGCAGCTTTGCTCTTTTTCAGCTCAAATTCTATCATTTATATAACTTTGTACACAGTAGCATGACTTTGTAGTCATTCCACTATTGCTGACAGTATCTTTATGCTTATTTTAGGTGACTATCTCCTTTCAAAATAATAGTTCATGTTTTATTAGTTTAGTTTCACATGCAGTCCTACAAGCGATTTAAGGTTATGTATCCAGTTGAAATGGAAAAAGCTGAAGTGGCACTACAAAATTGACAGTTATATATTTGCAAGCCATATATTAAACCTTCATTAAGTTAAACCCTCAATTGCTAATAGTTGTCCTTTGTCTTATTTTATAATTCTCAAATTTCTCCTCAATCAAGAGAGAGACTCCATCATAAAGTAACAAAATATAATGTGTGAAACAAAGAGCTCCTTCACACATTTTTTAAAAAAAAAAAACAACAAAAAACACAACCTCAAAAGCACCATTCAGTATGTTGGAGCACAACAAGCTTGAGATGAGTTGGCAAGGACATACAAGTCCCAACTTACTGAGAGAAGAGCAGTTATCCACTAGGTCAGCAAAGCTGCAGGCATATGTATGCACAGGTATGTATGCAGCAGAAGTATTCCAAAGAGGATCCCATACTATGACATTGTAGATCACACCTTGTCCAGGAAGTGAGGAAAAGTAGACATTGGTCTTATCATCAGTTGTTAGCGTAAGCATCTGGAACAGTAAAGAATATTTTCAATTGCAAGGAACTGCTTGTCACTGTGACTGATGGCATGTTGATGTGTCCATACAGCTGAGGCAATACTCAGCAGCTCAAGGAAGTTGATCAGCAAGAGTCCAGGCAAGAGCTCTCCTATTCTAAACCCTCTCATTATTACCAATTGAAGGATTAAAGGCTCAGAGGACAGACTCCACTTCCTTCAGTATTACTGTGTTTTCTGACAGTGGAGAAGGTTCTGCCACTCAGTGTTTTGCTCCTCCCCATTTGAGGCCACAGTTCGGGTCCTCTGCCAGTCTACTAACCCAAGTCTGGTCTCTGAGGCAGGCCAGGCCACCATTCTACTCCCTAGCAAGGCCAGGCAGGCCATGGCGACCGAGATTCTACCCCCTTTGTCCCTTCCAGTCTCTTTGCTGGGTAAAGGTGCAGCAAGTGTTTGCTCTCACATATCAGATCTCTTTATGCCATTTCAAACAGCACTCATTTCTAGTGCAGTTCCACTATATTCTCCCCCCTCCTCTCTTCCTTGCATTCACTGTTCAGTCCTCAGTGAGGATCTGAGCCACATGAGGATGCCAGACCCTCGCATCTAATAGGCACTGTAGGAGCCTATCCATCTTTGTCAGAAGTGCCTCTACTTCTGGATTTACAGGCAGTCAGGGGCAGTACAGCTAAAGGCAAGCTGGCTTCAACATCACTGAAGGAACACTCTGGCTAAAGAAGCACTCAGCAAGCAGGAATACACAGCAATAAGAGCTTGTTTCATTGAGAAAATGGTGCAAGACATAGAAACATCTTGCAGACCAGTTACCAACATCTACCTAATAACAGAGTCCCTTGAAAGTCTTGATTCTGCCACATTTAGGGCTGTGCTAACTAGCCACCTCTATCCCAAGAGAGAGCAGTTGCCATTTTGTATGCATCACTGACTGTGTACTTCCCAGTCAGAAATCCCAGATACAAGCAAGAAGCCTGGAGCATCAGCACCTTGCTTACATCACCAATCAAGGAAAATAAGCACAGGGGAGGAGAAAACATGAGACAGTGCCATTGTCACATGCCTGGTACAACAGTGCTTCAGACTTACTTTAATACCGTTGGCTTTGATACTTTGCACCTCAGACATCTTCCGAATGTGGTTCATAAGGACCATTTCAGAAAGATCATTCTCTGGTAAGAAGTACTGGTAGACTTCATAGCGCAGTCGCCATCTGGAGTTTTGACCAGTCCCTGAATCACAAGATGGTGGGTTTGCTCCTCTACAATTAAAAGAGAGATCAGCTACATGCCCAGCACAAGCTCCCAGATCTTAACATTAGCCTTCAGAAGTTACCTGAGTTGTCAGTATTTGGCTGCTACTCTTTAGAAGTTAAACACCAGCAACTAATTCAAAACTAGATTCTAAATGTTTGTGAGCACAGGCTACAGCAGCATTATGCTGAACCACCCTGAACCAGGTAGTGCCTGTGCTGGTAC
>NW_009633078.1:21145-33742 GCF_000690535.1 Cariama cristata | reverse complement strand
TATATATATATATAAAATCAAAGAAACCTTGAAAAGATCTCATCGTTTCTTCACAGAGAAAAATAAATTCTATTTATTTTGTGTTAAGCTGGCAACAGAGAGACTAATTTGGAGAATGGAGTTTCAATCTTTCTGCTAATAAAGGACAAAAGAGTAACATTCCTGTCCGGATCGCAATTACAGTGACTGCTACATGACATTTTTATGTGGAGTCTAACACAAAATAGGGGTTTAGAGACAGCTTGCTATTCAGACTCGTGAACCCTTGTTCTGGCACAAGGGAGAAAGCAAGTGCAAGAGGCAGAGATTGCCCCTTTGGACAGCAGTGCAAATTTATGCAAGATTAAAGTGGGCAGTAATCATGGCCTACTTTTAGGCTACTGGTGATATTTTATACTGGAGTCTCAGAGCAGCTTGTGTTATTTTCTCTCAAATGATGATTGAAAAGGATGTATTTCTTACAAAAACAATCTATATAAGGTTGATGTGAATTGCATCCAACTATCAAGAGGATAACCCTTCCTATTCTAACTTTCTACCACTTGGGACCACGTGAACTCTATCAAATGCAAGACCAAAGCTGGTACGGATTCATATTAAGAGTTTACAATTCCAACCCTTTCTATTCTCACTTCTTGATACTATGGGTACCGATTTATATTCATCTTAGCCTAGAACTAAGCTCTTACAACTCTAAAATTCATGGTGGAATCTGTCAGCGTGTCTTCTGAAAGGGTGAAAAGAAACTGAGTACTTTGATATCTCAGACGAGGCACGTCAAGTTCTCCAAGCTACTTATAAACATTTGCATGTTTCTTGTATCTGTTTTACAAGCAACTACCATGTACTTTGTGTATAGAAAATGTCAACTGATGACAATGTTTTAATTCTTTTCTACAAAGTGAGAAATGTTTAGAGATACAGAAATCCCAAACTAGGTATTTCAAGAGAGAATAATAAAATACTAGACTTATTTAGAGAAAAATCAGCAACACAGGATGTTTTCTTTTAGAAATCTTTGACAAATGCCTTGTAACCATAGAAATGATTTCAGAGACAGCAGGAGTAGCTAAAATAGATTAAATTAATGTGCTAGGCTCACTTTCTCACAGCATGTTTCACTGTAATTGATTACACTATAGCCAAACCTAAATTGCTAATACCAGTGCAGATAGAAGAAAATGAATATTTAATAAAATCTTTTTGTGCAGTTGTAATACACTAACCTATTTGAATAAGGTATAATTTGTGATAAACATTTAAAGAATCTTTCCTACCTGGGACACTTTGTTATGGAACACATAAGTATAAAAAGAATAAGACAAAATAATTTAACAAAAGAGAAAAAAATACTTAATTATGGAAACTTGTATTCATTTTTTACTTGTAAGGATTCAATAATGTATTCGATTCAAAAAAATAGATGTCACCTGACTAATACTTTAAGCTTGGTCTTGCAGCCGTACAGGCTCTTTAAATAGATTGGTTTTAGAAGAAACAAATCCCCAAACTCATATCCACTTGGTTTCAATTGTAAAATGGGGGAGAATTAGTCAATAAAACCCTGTAATTGTGATTAATACCTATAGCTGAGCAAAAATCTATGATTCTAGGGAATACAGAAGTTTTTATTTGCAGGTAGTCTTAATAGACTAAATCCGTATGTGTCCCATGCTATAATTAGAGTTAGAATAATCAATAAAAGAAATAACTTTGACAGGGTAGATCTAGTGTCCAATCATGAAAGGAAAATTGGAACACAATACAGGAAAACTTGAGTAGCTGACAAACACAAAAAAGCATTCCAGCAACAGGGATATTAGTAGGAACATGGTATGAACCACAAAGGAAAGAAAGCAGTTTCATACTAGCAAAAATTCAGGTTGATTCTTTTCCTTCTCAGAAACTGATTTCTTATATTCTACTTTACTTTAAAAACACGCTTAAATTTTAGATGATTTTCCTGCTCTTACTCTTTGAGGAGGATAATAGACTTATCATAAACTCCCATTGACTGAAAGGCGGCTGTGATTTACCTTGGTAAACATTTTGTGCACACGAACCTCAGAAAAATCTGCTAGTTTATATCTCCACAATTTGCACACACAGCCTTTACTTCAGCTTAATTCTTGGGTCTTTATTTCATTACATTCATCTGAGTAATGACTTATCACCAATTTAAGTTTTTTTTCTGTTTTTTAAGAGATACTGTTCTCTGCTTGATTTGTCAATGTAATACCAAATGAGCTTTAAAATTAGAGACAAAGGATCAAGTAGATGAACAACACACTTTACTAGGTTCCTTGAACTTCTCACCCTTTTTGTTTGTGCAACACCCTCCCCTCCTGCAGTGGCAGTACACAAGAATTCCAACTCTTTTGAAAGATATAAAAGGAATTTACTTTCAACTTCGCTACGTTCACACATTTAAGCCTATGCTGTAAAGGTTTTTACTAAGACCTGTTCACTGAGAAATGTTGGAACAACAGTCAGATAATTAAGTGAACCACACCTATAAAATCTGCCACCATTTCACCAAATTAACTACTTTATTACTCCAGTTGTAGCTGTTTCAGCATTAATGACACTTCATCACTCATCAACAATGGAACTCTGGTTTATATCCCACAACATCTCCTTTTTAATACTTAGTTCCTGTATTGTTTTTTTTTCTAGAAATATCTTTTTAGCATCACTCATTTTTTTGAATTTCTTTTCTATTTTGTTGAAAAGTAAAAAACAAAATGGAGTTTATTTGTTGTTTTGAAAATATTTGTTAATATACTCATCTGATTTGTTTTCCTTATTTATGAAACATAAGGAATTAATTATATCATGTAGCATAGGTACTCTGTAAAACTGTAAAAAAGATCATCTCCATGATGGAGACATTTTACTGCATACAGAATTCTGCACCCAGACATGTGCTATTCTCTGTTGTTTCAGTAAAGTCAGGCTATATCTTGTTCAGGACATCAGGAACAGTTTTTGCCTACCTAACCTGGGTTGCACATTGGTTTGCCTAGTACTAAGACAGAGGCACTGTGTCCTAGGCAATGTGCAAAGCAGCCATGCTTAAAGAAACTGCATGCTTGATCTGAGAGTATATCAGTTAGTGCAGTCAATCAGAATAAAAACAGCCATACAGAGTGAAGAGAAACCGTATCTTTATTATGAACTCCTTCAAACATATGGTTGAAGAATCTACTGCAGCTTGTATGAAGGCTATTTTTTAAATAAAGGATGCTTTAGGGGCACTAAAAAGTAATTATGATTCAGAAAAATTAGTAATTTTAATTGGAAATTTTCTACTGAATTTCAGTAAGGTCTATAATATACTCATGTAACAGCAAGAAAGAACTTATTCAACTAAATAAAGAAAATAGCCCACTCATGGAGATGGAAAATATGCCAAATAAAGTTGAAGAAAATAGTAGCAATTTTGTGACAGGAAGAGAATGCGCTGTTGAAGTCACCACAACCATAGAATTGTACAATATATTATTTCAGAAATTACATGGATAAAACTTGTTCTAAGATGCTGAAGAAAAATATTATTTGACCACAGAGATGCTGCTTTTATTTGATTCAATAGATTACAAGTCAGGGTGACTATTCACATCCCTTACACTGCAATTTAAATATTTGCTGATATAAAGGCCTAAGATGACAACAAGAAGAGGATCCCATCTCTTTGGATGGACAAATGAGTTGTCACTGTAAAATATTTTAATTCAACTCAAGATTTTCTGTGATGGTAGTAGTACTAAAAAAAACCCTGATCAATATCATAACCACTCAAAAGTCATAGTATGCAAAGACGATATGTTGAAGACAACAAAAAACTAGATTATGAAATGTAGTCATGAAATACAACAATCCTAACATTACAGGACTTTAAATGAAGAGAAAGAGTGGAGGAGGAGACAATAAGTCTTAAGATCCTGCTCAGGGTTCCTACAGATTAGTTGCTTTTAAAAAGGATGTGGTCCACTTATAGAAGTTAATTATATAACTGGGGAAATCAAAGCAACGTTATTGATGTATACAGCACAAGAACATGGAATAATCATATGGATGTCTTGCCTTTCTGGCACTGATGCAACCAAGTATCCATTCAGACTCCAGATAACATTATCAGTAAAAATCTCACTGAATACTTCTTACAGCACTTTTGAAAAAAAATTCAGATACAGAGAAAGAGAAATAACCAGATAACAGTACATCCCATTGTCACGTCCCACCCAGAAGGAGGGAGAGGTCACTCAGATTCACTGATTCCCTTGATGTGGACTAAGGTGAGACAACACTCAAGATCTGCACATAAAGAAAGACTTTATTCCATAGATGGGCTCATTAGTAAATAATTGGGTAGCAGAAATACTTATAGCTCGCCATGCGTGTGGTGTTCCTACCTTACATTACTTACTAGGAGAGAAAAGTAAAAGAATAAAAAGAATGAGAGGAGAAGAGAGAGAGAGAGAAAAAAAAAATAGGGATCACTTAGAAAGAAATTTTTCACACTTGCTATGTAAATGTGCATGCATGCTCCTTACAAGCGGAGGGGGGCAAGTCTTTTCAGTCTTGAGTTGGTGGTTGTGAACTCCCCTGCCGCATTTACCTTTCCCCCAGTTACTGCAGATTTTTGCTGACTTCGCTGCTTCTTGGGCAATCATCCAGCCTTTTGTGCCTTCTGAGACAGGATGTTCCCTCTTATCATTCCTTAGTTAAATTTTTGTTTGATCACGTGTGAGTGTTTGAGACATTTCTCAGAGAAGCTTAGGGGAGTCTTCACCCCTTCCTCACTTGTACGAAGTTCTGTCTTTGCTGTTCTGTGTCCCCCACTGAGCAAACAATCCCCTTGTTCAGAGGGATTTATGGGTTGGCAAAAGATTGGGTTTGTTTAGCTTTCTGCTTTGTCTCCCACACCCATAGACTCATCTGAGAGCAGGCACCATACTAAACTAAGCATATGACCTTCCACATCAAGTTAAAAAGCATGGCAAATCAGAAAGTAGAATCTGACAAGATTTTAGCAACAGCAACACAAATGCCTAAATGTGTAGAGTATCTGGTACCTTCCATTTTTAAATGGCAAATATTGGAAAAAGTATACAATCCAGCATAGTGAAAAATCACTAGATTCCCCTATGTGTATTCCTTATGTGAGTTAAGAAGTAACAGGATTGAAATTTATGAAAAAAATCTTCCTTTCCTCCCCTGTTTTTTGTCTAAGCAAATACTATTCTAGTAAAATTTAACAATGAGTTGGTTATTTTTCATCACAAAAATTGGTTAAATACAAGCAATGGAAGAGATACAGGCAAAGGAAGAGTGGTATTGTCGTTAGTATTACTCACGTTCACTGTGACTCAGTACTGTTTTATTTTTTATAAACTGATATAGTTCTAAAATCTGTTTGTAAACAGTGGTGTTGGAAAAAAATTCGTACAACTTTATTATTTCAAATAGGGACCACATTGTGCGTGTGGTCTGTGAGAATGGTGGTTACTCTAGAAGTTCAAGAGTTGCTTGAAGGCATAGAGCAAAATTGCAGGGTTAAGCATGCAAGAGACCAGATTATCATTTTTGTAAAACAGAGGGTATGTGTTAAACTGTCTTTCATAATAATTCTGCTCATTTCCACATAGCCTTTTCGTAACAGTATGCTTCTTTATCAGTACCATTTGTCCTTAATGCAAAAGCCCAGATTTGTGTATCTGTTAGGTAAGACAAAGTTCAAGTAAAATATTCTTCAAAGACTTGAAGTACCGACAAAAAAAAAAAAACACATTGTAAGAGTTATGAAAGGGCTTATAAGGTTTCCAGTGAGTTGAGTGGAAGTACTCTGTATATAGACTCCTTTTGATTTAATTAGGTCTGTTGTATTTATTTAAAAGGTTGTTTTTTAAAAAAATACATTAAAAATCCTATGGGAAATAGAGTTGCTTGCAGAGAAGAACCCCTGTAGTACAGAACTAATTGACTCCCATTATCCAAATAAGATGGATAATTTAGAAATTTGTATCTGTATGAAATTGTAAAGCAGGTTGATTATAAAGCAGAAATTGATGAAAATAGAGATAATTTATTTGTGCTGAGAAAATCATATTATATTTTATTAAACAAAAACCAAAATAATAGGGGACAGAGTTTTTTGTTGTCCTCTTTGAATAATGCTGTTCTACTAATTCATATCTATGTGTCCTTCAAAGTGAGATTTTTTTCTAGTTGCTTCTCAATGTTAAGCATTAAATATCCAAATAAGATATTAAAAAGGAAGGGAAAAAACAGGAAACTGTTAGGTAACGAAATAAACCCAGGGTCCTGAATTGGAGATGATGAATTAAATGAGAAGCATTTAAGATAAATGAACAGAGATTCAATAATTTCAGTCTCAAGGGATAGGCCAGCCCATTTCTTGAGGCACAATCAACAATTTAGATCCAAATACTTCATCTTTTGCTAACATAAAAATGGTGGCTTTCATTTGCACCTTGCATCTCTCTCATATGTTAACAAAAAGAATTGAAAAGCAGTGTAATAAAGGCTGAACTGGCAACTTGGGCTGGGGGAAATTGCCACTCTTCCTGTAACAATCGAAACAGAGAAGAGTTGTATGATTTCTCATTTCACATTTATTTGCAGGGATGGTGACAATCTTTTTTTGTGTGTGTGGTGTTTCTGCCACCTGGTAAGATTGCAGGTGTTAGAGTTTGTCATTACTAGTGATTGCAGTCAGGTTCTGGCAGTGTTTAGATGTGTATTGAGAAGGCATGGTTCGTAACCTTATTCTGTCAGTCATTGACCTGAAGTTTCAAGAAGTGTTAAGAAAACACAGTGCTCTGTTATTAGGTGCTGAGTGTATTATTGTTTCAGGTGATCTTTTACAACATCAAAGATGGGGAAAAGGGGACTGTCACAGTTTCTGGTGTTAGAAGGTTTAGAATGTTAATATTTATGCATAGGTTGAAATTGAAAAGTTCATAATATTTCTTAAAGGAAATTCAAGAAAAAATTAGTAGAAATTTCAGTTAATTGAAACTAAGGAGGTTTTTTTGCCCTACTCAGGTAGTATATGGAGTTTCAGTGAAGATGATTTATTTTAGATTAAGCAAAACCAATCAAAACAATAGAGATAAGTTTTCCATAAATGAAAAGTGGGCATATTCCACAAAGATTAGATCCAGTCCACTTAGAGATGAAGACCATAATCGTCAGGCTATCTGCTTCGGTTAACCAGGCTGATGCATCATTGTTTACCAGAGAACAAAAGCAAAAAATAAGCTTGCAGAATGCATTTCTCTGAAAAAAAATTTACTGAAAAACTAGCATATTGGATAAAATGCTTGAAGTCGATGCCTAAAAAAGTTTTTATTTTCATCACTGGGGCCAGGATTTCACTCCAAAGTTTATGAGCAATATTATGAGCTGCAACGGAGTCACAGAAACATTGAGGGTGGAAGGGACCTCCGGGATTGTCTAGTCCAAGATAACTGTATTGTCCTGGTCATTAATTAGCAATTCATAAGACACTTCCCCAGACAGCCACATAGTAGAAAATAAATTAAAGTACAACTGCTTGTCTTTAGTTGTTTATGTAAAGTCTGTGGTCCACCTACAGTGAGACTTCCTGAAGAATTACAGGTTTTTAGCAACTCATGAGAGTTCCAGTTTGCCATGACATAAACTGCCTTTGAGAATGCTTTTGATCCACCATCTCTCTTTATCCTGAATAAACACTTAAGATCCACTAGGATATGTGGATTTCATAATGCCTTTAAATGCCTTTTAATGCCTTTGGAAGATGAGTATTTTTAACATGACCATGTGCCATTAGCTCTGTGCCATTTAGCTCTGTGTAAACCTTTGATAATTTATAGTCAGCTGTAGTTTCAACTGGACAGAGTTAAGAAAAGTTAGATGCTCTGGCAGTATCTAATTGAAGAGTCAGAGAGGTGGAGAGAAGGAGGAGGGAAGAACGGACTGTGAGGTCTCAGCTTGTTATGGGGTTGGAACTGTGCAACAGCTGGAATTGGATCTCTGAGGTATTCTTGTGTTTCTTGATTTAGTACTTAATATTAATATCCTGATTTAATACTCTTTAAATATTTTGAGAGTACTTTTGAAACATTTGTGCCAAATACTCTGATGGTCTTTACAGTTTTTAAATATGTTTTAATGTATGCTGTAAATGATCAAGGAACTCACTTTCTTTAAAATTGATAGAAGGCTTATACTGGAAAATTGCTTCCTCTTAAACCATGCAGTCAATAATTTTTCATCAAGGACAGTTTCCATAATTAAAAGAAAAAAACAAAAACAACTTCAGTAGTTTGACACACGTGGATGACGATCTGCAACTAAGTTTGAGTGGCAAATACACTACCACTAGAAAAAATAAATGCAAGTCTGCACTTTAAAGAGTAGATCTGTGTTCTTTTTGATGAAGAGGAGGTGAATAAAAACAAAGACAAAAGGCATTTTAACTGAGAGGCATTTTGCATTCCTGTTATAGTGGTGATCTGTGGAAACTCAGGAAGTTTCATCTTAATATGAGGAAGAACTTCTGTACTTTGAGGGTGGCAGAGCACTGAAACAGGTTGCCCAGAGAGGTTGTGGAGTTTCCTTCTCTGGAGATATTCAAAACCCGCCTGAATGTGATCTCGTGCAACTTGCTGTAGGTGAACCTGCTTTGGCAGGGGGGTTGGACTAGATGATCTCCAGAGGTCCCTTCTAACCCTGACGATTCCGTGATTCTGTGAAGATACAGGCTGTTTTCTGTAAACTGTAAGCAGAAACCAGAAAGCACACAGTCTAAATGCTGCCTTTTATATCCAGCTATCTCCAGTCTCTTAGGAAAGTAAGATTTTCTAAAAGAAAATTATTGATTTAGTCTATATTTCCACAAATACATAACATCTTATTTCAAAAGTGTTCCTACAAGTAAGAAAATTAAAAAGGGTACTTTCCAGAAGGAAAGGCAGAATTTTAATTTGAAAAGTATTTATTTAATGCCAAAAAAAATCAAAATATTGTGAACAGCCTTTACTTTTCAAATAAAACGTTCTTACTCATCACCTGTAATCCTAGAAGTATGCAGGCTGGATTGAGTTTGCTACTTAAAGCTTTCTATCATATGTAAATGAACATAGCTTCCAGGTCTTGCATGTCAGGATTTTTGCCTTCATATAATGTTAACACAAAAAGGAAATTATGTATGATATCATATATATATTTATTTACATACATTTAATCTTACTTTGGCTTGTATACATAGGCTTTTTCTTACAGTAAATTAAAACTCAAATTGAAAATGTAGTCACCAGACTCCTTCTACCGAGCATTAACTCTGAATATAGAAAAAATCACAGCTCCTGTGCAATATTTCAGTCTGCACTAATCAGCTATGAAATGTAAACAGAATGAATCAACCTTTATCTTAGAAAAATGTAGTTGTTTTAAAGCTCTTTGACATTAAGAATGCATGTTTCTGTTAATTTTATCTTTTAAAGAAAATAATGTTTTGGTTTTGTTTTCCTTCCCGCTATTCATAATCATTACACATTTTCTGGCTTCTCAGCTGAGGTAATCAATTATTCTGCAAATCTCAGGACTTTGCTCTTTTGGCACAGATAGTCAAAACCCCATCATACAGAGTACAACTAACCAAAACAGTAGAATTTCCTTTCCAGGGAAAGTTTGCCAACTGGAAGGTTAGTTTCACTCCAAATTGGAGTGGAAAGATGAAAATTTAAGATGTCTTATGAAAAAGAAAACAAAAACATTAAACCAATTTCTTCATACATATAAAATTAATATATGAATTTGATACCAGAAATGAAATTTTACCACCTTATTAAACACATTAAATGAATAATGACATGACTTTTTAAAAAACCTTCTTGAGTGGAAAATATAATACAAATTGCGTCATTAGTGAAAAACTATCTCAATTTTCTCACATAATCTTACTTTCAAATGGGAAACTGGTCAATCCCTGCCACAGGGAAAAAAAAAAAAAAAAAAAAAGGGAAAAAAAAAAGGAGTAAAGAAAATTAAACCTTCTTTTCTGGGTATGCATCTGGCTTCTGACCCAGCATTTCCTCAGAGTCCAGTCCCAGTGGATGCCCTGGTCCTCCCCTTAAGCAAGAATTGACACTGCAGATTACCCCGGTAGGTTATGAAGAGCAACCTGTTCAGATCTGCTTAATTTCAACAACCCACTGAAGACTTTTTCTGCAAGTGAACAATAAAGACAGGAAGCTTTTTGCCCTAGAGAGTTCCGTCCTGAAACCTCCAAGGTCCGAACTAGGTGACTTCCCGTTCCCCAAATGTGACAGCAGTTTATAGCACAGTTTCACCTGTCCTTTGTAGATATCCTTTTCAGGAAAAGAAGAAAAGAGAGTTTGACAGTATAAAAAAAAAGAAGAAAGCTGATAAAGGCTGCTTTCATTTCTGAAGCATAGGGAATTGTTTTTGTAGGAAGAACGTAAATATGTCTCTCAGTAGAGTTTTCACAGAGCCCACCTAAGATAGTGTATCAGAATGAGAGGAGGGGCAATATAAATCCTAATAGACTTTCCCTTTGCTGAAAGAAAGAAGAAACCTACACTTTTATCTACATTAGGGGTATGTTTGCAAAGGAATGTTCAGGGATTTAGTTGGAGAACTTCCATTAGCATCACTGGGAGTTGAGAGGCTTTTTCTTTGTGCTCTGCTTTGAAAACAGACCTCTTTGCGGTATAGGCACAGACACTCTTATATAAATAGTCTCTCTCTTTCTCACTCACTCTTTTTTATTATAATAATCATTGCTAAACAAACAGGCTTTTGATTATGATCAGCAAGGAAAATTTAACTGGTCCCTTCATGCAGTGTAAAATAACATACAACGTTAATTAGGGTCAGAGTGCCCAGCTTTTCTAATAGCAACTATTAAAAAGATGCTATAAAAGAGTATCTCTTGAATTTTATATACTGCAAAAATTCACAGTAAAAGAAAAAATAGCAATTAAAAAATGGAACAATCCAAATAGTAGAAATTAAAATATTTTAAACATCCTCTCTATACAGATGAAAGCTGCTTTTATATTGCAAATAACTCTTAATTAAAAATCAACATTTAATAATCTAATTATATGAAGATACTCTTACTGATATTAGCCTAGGGATAATTAACAATAGCTTAGAAATGGATTTTTTTTTTCCTCAGTCCTGCTAGCAAAAACACAATGTACTCTCAAGTATGTAGATGGCAGGTTAAAATTTTGTTTGTCCCTCAGATGAATGCACAACATACATTTCTTTATTCCTGAAAACTATGCAGAAGGTTCACAGAAATGAGAATTTAAAGGCAATAGACCTCACTGATTATATTTCTTCAAAGTGATCCTAGTCAATTAGATCACTGTGACTTGACGAGCAATAAAAAGCTTTCCTTGCGAGTGAGGTTTGAGCTGAGGAAAGAGGTAAGGAATCAGCTCACCATTGGTGTCTGCCACGGGCTGCTTTGCTTATGGTGATATGGAGCCTCATAAACAGCAAGAGCTTGTGACAACACTTCATGTAGCATGTAAAATATCTGCCTTGCTGGAAATCCAGATGTCAGAACGTTCTGGGCTATTCCAGTAACTGGCAAAGGCCTAAAATAGCAAGAATACACAACAGTCTAGCTAAGAGATTAAAAAGTAGAATTGTCATATACAGGTATTCCTTTTATTGTATAGTAAGCTCTTACACAATTTCTAAACACTGTTAATGGATTCATCTATTCGCCTCCCTGTCAAGGAAAGAACTGGTTAACAAGATTGCAGAAAAAAAAATGCACTAAACGAGAAATTAGAATTGTAGCTGTGCTTTGGGCAAAAACATCTCAAAGCATTTCTGAGTTCTTTTCTTTAATGACATGAGGGATATTTTAAAAAATGTAACCAATTTAGAATGCAAAAATAAAAGCAAAAATGTTTTAAAGGACAATTTTCATGTAAATATTTTTTCATACATCTCTCACTGAAAGATATCTACCATGTAGTAAAACATGATGCAGTGAGGTTTGCTGCATTTTCCAGCATGCCCAGTCTCTTTTTCTGAATTAACTGATTCTTCATGACTAAAATAGCCAAGCCAAAACATAATAAGCACTCAAGAGAGTGAATATTTCAAAAGCTAGAGACAAAAAGAACTTAAATTATCTCATTAAAGTTCTGTCACTGACATATGACAGGTGTAAATCACCTTCTATCACCAACCAAGGGTTTAATTTCAAAATGTATTTATGGTCATCCAGAGCTGCAATTGTAAGGCTGAAACATTTAATCATATGCTTGAGCCGGGATTTTTACTGAACAGAATGCAGTGGCCAGTTTCAATTAACATTCAGTACAGGTACTTCATTTTAATCCCACAAGGGTTTCAAAGCTCCTGAAAACAAAAAAAATAAACAAGAATACAAATACAAATGTTGAGTCTTAAGAATAAGACTTGTCAGTATTTTTCAAATTTAAGACTTTAATGAAAGTTTTTCATTTGAAGTGTGTGGGAGGGGAATGGTGCATAATACTTTTTGATTAGAATATCAGAAAATTCTTACTTACT
>NW_009633078.1:0-21127 GCF_000690535.1 Cariama cristata | reverse complement strand
TTCCAACTAATAAATTCTCAACACTTAAGACTTTAAGGACTTAGGCTTCACTTCAAAGAAAAGACAGTAAATGTGCCCTTGAAGACCTTAAATCAAATTCAGTTGAAAGAGGAAGGCAGAAAGGTAAGTCCAAAAGAAGGGGGAATTCAGGAAATCTGGAAACTTTTCATAGTACTCAAAGGAAGCACTAGGGTTTGCAATCAAACAAAACAAGTAAATCATCCAGAGTAAACATCTTTTACATATTAGCTTTTCCTCCAGAAGACTTAATATATTTGATTCTGTTTAGCCCAAAACCCTGTTCAAGCTCACAGTATTTTCATTCTGGATAAGAAAACCAGTCCCTAATGAAAGCCTTCCCTAGATTAGGCATTGAATTCTGAATGCAGGTAACTAATAAAAATCAAATTTTTGAAAATATTAGTTTCCACTTCTCAAGCTCTTTACTCTTATGGTATACTTAAGGCTCAAAAATCCTCTAAGTGCTAGGTTTTGTTGGAAAAATCCTTCCTCCAGTCCTCTTCTGTTTGGCAGAAGTAAGTCTGCTGTGACATTTCCACAAACATGCAGTGTGCTGCATGTGACAACCAAAGGGTTTGCAGAGAGAAGGGAGTTGTGTTACGGGTATGGAGGGGCTTCCTAAATCTTCCCTACTTCTTTTCTGTGACCATTGAGGAACTGGATTTTCTCCAGTTCAAGAGAACAAAGGTGATTTGAGAATTGTCATGTCTTTGGTAAGATTTTTTTGACATTTATGTATATAAGAGACCTCTCATTTTATTTTGTTTCTATAGGGAAAAGTAGTCCATCTCATCATATGTACTTGGCTAAAAAACCAAACCAAATTAAACCAAATTGAACCGAACCAAACCAAAAAAGTTACAAGCAATGTTTTGAAGACCTATATTCTACTGGTAATTCTGATATGAGATAATAAAAATTATTCTAATGAATCCTTACTACATTAGAAGTGCCAGTAGAAACACTGTACTGGAGCAGAGTGGTTCTTTTTAGTTCAATATCCTGGTTTTGATGGCAAAAGCCCTAGACATTGCGAAGAACATTCTAGAAAAGAGAAGTAGATAGTCACCTCACTCTAAATCAAAAGGGTAGAAAAATTTTAATCTGGAAAACTAAGCTTTAGAGTTGCTTGTTGGCATTGACACAGAATGTATAGTTCTGCACATGAGAATGAAGGGAAAAATTAAATTGGGGTTCCACAGCTCTAACATTACCTATAAGGAAAGGAAACAGTTATTTGTGTGCTCTGATACATTCTTGTGTACCCTCGTGTTTGATTTCACTAATTTGAGTGCAGCATTTTTCTATTTCTGTATCAAAATCATCTGCATTATAAAAAAGGTTATATTTTTACAGTTCAGTGACATGCAGGTAAGCATGCATGGATGTAACTGGTGCTGTTATGTATTGAAAATCAAACTTAGTACTTACAGATATCTGAGCTGTCTCAAGAGGCAATGAACTACAATGTTTTTAAAAGAAATTTGTCACCACATGCTTAAAAGCTTTTGAGGGATCATCTGCAGAAAGTATGGGTAAGCCTTTAAAAACCTCTAGTTCTAAACAGCACTTGACCATGCTAGGAGTCCCACAGAGAGCTGGTTGCACAGATTCCTCTGCTTTCTCAAGGGCTGCATTCTCAGATGTATGTTTCTTCCCTTTTATGGTAACAAAGGTTTATACACCTCATTTTGACTCAGAGTTCTTCTTAACTACCAGCAAAGAACACTAAATTCCCTATCTGCTTCTAAACTGACTATTATCGCCTTGTTCTAGCATGTTGCCATAGGTCATTCCTGAACTACATGAAGAGTGAAGGTATATTAGCTGCTGCTGCCAGGATAGTGCTAGGATGTAGTGGAACCACATCTCTAGCACACGTATGCATTTTTCATCTAAAGGTACATGTATGCTGGAGATGTCAACATCTCTCAGGAGAAGGAACAGCCAGAATCAAATAATTACAGACTCTTGAGGAAATTTAACTTATCCATGAAACAGAAGATCCAACAAGACCATAGGAGCAAAGTCCTTGAGAACATACACTAACCTGTCACAAAATTGTACTAAAGTTAGTGCAGAGACAAGACTATCATAGACAGTTCTTAGCTAACAAAGTATCACGGATTGAAATGTCTGGTTTACCCCACTTTATACATCTCCAGGATGAGTGGTTTGAAGGAAAACCCATAAATATTTTGGTGTTTATTGTTTTTTCAGTCCATGCTTCCTTTGCAGAGTTGCCAGCTTGCATCCTAGTTAGAAAGACTTATGAATGAAAGATTTTGTTGCACAAAAAGTGTTTTATGTTGATAGGAAAACAATTGATTAGGTTGGAGATGTGTGGAGGGGTAATTCCATCATATTTAACAATACATGTGTTAGATGATTACAAAATATCAGTGGTGGACTTACTGCAGATGTGTAAATGACTAAAGGTCAGTGTCTTTAATTAGATTTTCCCCTAGGTAAAAAATTTAAAATGTCACATTTACACTCTAATATTAGGCAATCAAGCAGTTGTAAGGAGTGAATCTCCATTTGTTCCTTATTGGATATTTTTACATCTTTTTCTCAAAAAGAAGGCAGCTTACTGAAATATTTGGCATAAGGGGAAAAAATGTTAAAAAAAAAAATTATCATTGGAAGAAGAAAACACATCCAGGAAATATTCTGTTTCTGTTTGTGTCACAGGGTTTTTGATTGGTTGGGTGGTTGTCGTTAAGGTTTTTTTTTTTTTAGATATTATTATTAACATCAACTAAACTGTATCCTAAAAGAGGTAAGCACAGAATACCAAAAAAAAAAAAAAAAAGCACTACAAACTGTTATTTCAAATCAACAGCTAGAGTATAAAAGTTTTATGTATAACTTTAAATTGCTTTCTCCTTCACTGGTGTGTGTTAGTATTCTGCAGGTTGGTAACTTTAACATCACACAATACATCCAGCTAATGAGATTGCAAGAACATTGTGCTCCTCCATCATTTTCTTATCAGTGACAGTCAGTCCATTAAAAACTGTAACCCTGAGAAGTGAACTCCAGACTCAAACTTTTGCATTCTGGAAATGGTCTTCCCTAGGCTGTTAACAGATAAGATGGATGCAACATTTTGTGACAGTTCAAGACACTCGGCCTCCAAGAACTGTTCTGAAACCAACAACAGACCTATTATCTCCTTTTAGAAAAGTTTTTTATCCAGCATAATTGAGTGCATTGTGTGCTGTTGCTGGGAACTCTAGGCTCAGCTTCCAGGGTTGCATCTGCCCTCATGGATACAGTGCCCTTGTCTTCCAAGCTTTAATGAGTTTCTCCTAAGTGAATTCAAAGGTTTTAGGAATTTTTTTTTCAGTCATACAATAAATTACAGATAACTGGAACTACTGAATAAGAAGATCTTCATAAACTCAGAAAAATAGAAAGGTCATATTTAATACTGAAGGTTGTTGTACTATCTTCACTAGAAAAAACACCAGGTAATTGAAAGTATGGGTCAGATTCTGCTCTCCACGAGCTTACTGTGTGTAATACTCTGGATTTACATCTATGTACAGAAGCAGAACTTGGCATTATAACAAAGCATTCTCAAGTAAAGGTTTGCTATTGATAATAATTGCAACCTATGAGTGTTTGATGGATCTGAGAAGCTACCTATCATGTAAAGAAGAATGAGATGAAAAATTATTATCTCCTCTGATCTGAAGGCTGTTCCAGGAGGAACAGATGGTCACACTGAAGGGCAGGGCTGGCACTGTCACTGTTGAGGCTGGGATTTGCCTTGACTTCAGTGAATTTTTGCCTACCTAAGGAGTCTAGGCTCCGAATCTAGGAGCAGCTAAGTAAGATGCCTGGAGTAGCTAAGATTAGATTCACTTACTACACTGTTTCTGGTTGCAGATATCTTATATCCCTGCTAAGTGAATTTGCAGCTGAAGCAGTTCTGGATTGTTTGGTCCCATGGGTGAGTGGTACTTGCCAGGTCCTTTCCCCAGTGAAAGAGTAACTGGTCATTGGACAGTCTCTATCAGAGTGCCTTTTACACATTGAAACATAGAGAACAACCTAATTTTGGTACGTTTGCAATATGGAGGGAGTTTGCTAGTGCTTTTTTAGATAAATTTTTAATAACTCAAGAGAAAAGAGGGTCATAGATACAAATGGGTCTCTGTGTGTTTACTGTGAGAAGGCCTGAAGAGTTCACAGTCATTAGAAATTCTTGAATCTCATTCAACATTATTGTGTGTTTAAATAATAATAAGATTAATAAGAAGTTCTTTCTGACCACTGGGAAGGGAAATTTATTGAGCCTGGCTTGCATGTGGCATTATCAACAGGTAAAAATGCTGTCACTCCTGAAACTCAAGCTTTTCCTCAGACAAAGGAAAATTACAAGCCTATAGTTAAACAAAGCTTCTGCTTTGATATTCTGAAGAACCAGGTCTCCTTGTATACTACATCCATAGGAAAAGTATGTAAAGTAACTCTGATTACAATTAGCTGGGCATGGTTTGCTCATTTAAAAGTGAGTATATTAGTGATTACTGCAATAAAAAATATCTTAAATATGTGTTGCATCATTTAAACAATGACCTATTAAAATTCAATGAAAAAGAACTATACAAGTTAACTTTCTCATTAAATGGATTTGACCTATATTGTCTGTCAGAGGGATACCAGGTAGAATCTCAACAAAACAGTGGCAAGTAAGCCTCAATGCAGATAATAGAAAGTAATGTATCTAGGGAAAAGAAACTAAGTAATATCTAAGTAAAGTTGAAGTCAGAGCTGGCAATTACAATTCAGGAAAATGATCTTGGAGCTGTCATTAGCAATTTTCTGAAATCATTAGTTCAGTGTGCTGTGGCAGCCAAAAAAGTCAAAAAACTATTGGATAAAATCAGAAAGGGTATTCAGAAAATAATCAAAAGTTCTGGGCTTTTTTTGTTTCTGAATAATACCTTGTTTTTATTATCTCTTGAGTAGTGTGTACAGTTCTGATCCAAGAAAGGTGTAGAGGAGTTTGAGATGTTTCAGGGAAGGACAAACAAAATGATCAAGGGATGAAGCAGCTGCTTTACAAAGAGAGACTAAAAGGCTACAATAGTTTGGAAAGGAGACAGTTGAGAGGGATAGGATTAAGATTTACAAAATCATAAATTGATTAATAGATTGAAAACTTAACAGTAAAACTAGAGGGCAATAGAAACTAATAGGAGAGTGGTTTAAAACATAAAAGTAAACACTTTATGTATTAATAAGCCATCTTCTGGAACTTGTTGCAACAGTAAATTTTGAAGGTAGACAGCATCAGCAGGTTCAGCAAGCATTTAAATAACTTCATGGACAACAGGCCCATAAATAGGCTGTAAGAGGACAAGGCAGATATGTATGTGCTCTCTGACATTTCTTATCCAACAACTGAGGATAGCATTAAGTTTGATGGGAACAGGCTGCGCAGAGCCTCCAAGCTTGTATGCTTTCTGTAGTGTCACCTTTTTTGCCACTGTTGGAGACTGGATATTAAGCTAAGTGGTCCCCTTGTCCAACCCAGTGAGATATCTTCTGGGACTTCTTCTGGCATAACACAGATGAGAGGGAATGGTTTCCTACATGACACGGGAGTAAGTTACAGACCTTCCTTTGCAAGTACATTGAAAAGTGAACGTTTAACTTGAAATTGACAATTATTCTGCTGAACAGCTCTAGTAATAACTCCTTCTTCCCCCTCAATCTGCTAAAGATAATTTTGCATTTTCCACAATATCAAAAAGTTTAAAGAAGTTTAATCAACCAACATGTGATAGGTACCTACATGCATCATACTGGCAACTATAAAAACATTGTTCAGTAACAAGCAATCAAGAAAATCTCGTTCAACTTCAAATGTTATCTAACAAGTTCATGAAATTTCTCAAGGGCATTTTAGAATCCTTCTAACTGAAATAAACATAACATGGAGCTGTCATTCAAGATGTGAGATTGAGAAAGGTCTTTGCTAGCTGTAGTATAGTTTTTCATCTTTGAGCCAATTTGCATCTACTGCATTGCTGATGAGTGAAATGGCAACTCTTCTGGAAATGCCCATACAGGCAGGGTAATAGTTTTTTCAATTTTTAAGGTAGAGAAAATAAGTTAATAAATACATTTCTGTAAACCATTTCTACCTTTCAGAAGCAATGTATCTTAATAACAACTTTCAAGGTGCAAAACAAGACGATCATTGATTAAAACATTAAATACCTTGTAAATACATAGTCTGTGCAGCTTATAATGTAAGACTAAATTGACTTCCATTACTTTTTGGTTCTTAGATGTATTCACAAACAATTCTTAATGTGGTAAATGAATGAGATTCAACTGTGATGCCTCACAAGAATATAAAGTAGCTTTGCACAAACAAGGAGTCAAGATTCCCCATATTTTCTCCTAAGTTTTCCTAGAGAAAAGTCAGAGAATAGGCTGCTTTCTGCGTTCCTATGGTGTTTTGTTTCATGATGTCCTCAGATGAATGCATTCATTTGCACAGAAGAGTATATCTCAGGGTGTCTTGAAGAAAATAATGAAGGAAAATAACACTTCTTATTCAAAGACTTTCCTTTAGCTATTCACAAGAATGGAACACAAACCCAAACAAAACATTTCGTTTAGAGCAAGTTTTGCCATGTGCTTGTGGACGCAGTATATCAGGTCCTAGGATCATCAGTCAGTGGGAGCAAGCACCTGAGGAAAAAAGATAACAAAGGCAGACTTGCAGTGAAAAAGATAGAAGCAGAAAGTTCTGGGAAAGCTTAAGGTAGGATTTATAATTTTTTTTTTTTTCCTTAAGATAAGCAAGTGCAGTTTAAGTGCCATTGTAGCATGACTAATGTAATGCGTGTGTTCTATGTTGATAATGTGGTATCACCCACTTCATGGGGTCCTGCTGAGATTCAGGTTGCTTCAGAGGAGAGCTATGAAATTGAGAAATAAACCCTGAACATTTTTCTACTGTCTTGATCCTTTCACACTGTGGTAAGCACTTATTTGTATGAGCAGTTTGAACACAGCTAGCAAACTGCTTGGACAGAGTACTGAGTGAAGATTGCATGGAACCATTAACTGGTGCCAGGACAAGCCTCACTTTGACACAGCCTCCTTTTTGTGGGATTGCATCAAGCAGACTGTTTTCATGGACTCAGTTTAGACTATTAGATCAGAAATCTGAACTCGTCAGATCAGCTCATCAGCTTTCTACCACCTCTACAAGTTTAAAACTACAACCAAGTCTAATGCTAACATTGTGGAGGTAGACAGAGAAGAAAATAGTTTTTAAGAGACTTTTATTAGTCAAAGAAAAGTGATGTTTTTAAACTTTATTCCTATCCCCTTTATTTTGCCAACAATGTAGTGAAATAAAATCATTTTGTATTTCAGAACTCAGACATTGAATACACATAAACACTTTTTCATTATTCATTGAGGTGGGTTGACCAAACATGCTTTGCATAGCTACCACAGAAAAATGTCAAGGTAGTCATTTTCCGTCACAATCAACATGAGCTGACACTCTGCTGCCTAATCCTCGTAACTAAAACACCCAGAAATTAAAAGTGTGCTGATAAGGATGTAAATAATATTAACTTGCCTTTAATCTGATTATAATTGAACTGAAACAATTTAACAATGGTATGTTCATATTTTGTATCATGGTCTAGCCAGACACAATGTATAAGTATTTTACTAAGTATGTGAGCAGTAGGTCCACCAAAGGGGCAAGAAAAGAGGGGTGTGGTGGCATGTAAAGGGCATCTGATTAACAGAAAAGTGCAAGACAGAGAAAAGATAAGTACAAAGGAGTGCAAATAGAATGCACTGGATACACAAAAGGATGACTGGCAGAACAAAGGAAACTAGATAAACAGGATTGGGACAGATTAGAGTCCCCTTTTGGGGAGAGGAAAATGGCATAAAAAAATCAGACATAAGTGCAGAAAATCAGAGAAGAAAGAAGACAAAACCACTTTGGTTTTGGCCTCTCCTCAAAGAACTCTGCAGCCTGATCACTTGGCCGGAGTGACTAAAAACACCAAGAAGTGCAGCCATCGTTACCAACTATACATCATCAGCTCCGTGCTATTGTATACTCACAGACTATTCAGAACATAGGTACAAAAGACTAACAGTTTTGCATATGTAGTGGTCGTGATTCATAATTTGTAAGTACAACTGTAGCAGGAAGTGTACCACTAATTCATTCAGTAAAGTTTTAAAACTGGCCTGATTTGTCAGTCTTCTAAACAATCCCACCACAATAACCTCTGATTACCTAACTGATATATATCTGTCTACCTACCCATGTATTCAATTGCAGCATGCTGAATTTTTGAGACGTTTCATCCTTGTCTCATAAATAAAATTGTCATTTGGTATCTGTTTTATTTTCATAGTTGGGAAAGGGAACATCAATATCCAAAGTTACACATATCAGAAGCATGATACCTTGCAGTTGCCTTGCAGTTTAGAATTTCTGCTGTTATCAAACAAATAGATTTGATATAGAGTATAACTCTTACTTTATTTTCTTACCTAGAACCGTATGTTGTTTCAGAAATACTTTAAATGCAATGAGGTTTGCCAGACTACAACTCAACAAGAATGGTTGCAGTATCGCTTTCATTTTATTACCATTGGCAATGTTAGGGTAATTAGCTAATTAATATGGTAATAATATTAGCAAAAACATCAGATGGGGATTAATTAGTCATACTAAATATCTCATATTTCATGAGTTATTTTATGGCCCAAGAGAAAAGGAAAATTAAATGAAGGCTTAAAACCTAGTTAGCAAGAGTTCTGTTCCTTTCTTTTAAAGCAACATATTAAACGATGTTCCTCCTACACAAAGAGTAGGAAAAAAAGAGTTACAAATATACATTTGCTATTATTTAGGGATGCATACTAATAGAATAAGTTTATGCATTTATGTGAACCTGTTTGGCAACTAAGTATCTAACTCTGCCTGCTTATCCATCTCTCCACAAAATGGAGTCAAAATAATTGACATTGAAGCTGATTATTTATCACTGAGGAAAACATTTTTAATGGGAAAAAAGATTATCATGTCACTACTCATATTGAAAAGTATTTAAAGAAATTCAGTATCATTGCATGAACATACATTACAGAGCTTTCTGAAATGCCTTTGGAAATTAAAATTTAAATGGAACATCAGAGCTCTTTTATTTATCTCTGTGTATTTAATGGTAATGAAATATGCAACACCGAGCTCTGGATGCTGAAGTCTCTTATTCAGTGAATAGGGATAGCACAAGCAATGACAGTTTCCTCTGAGTACATTACCTATAATAACTACTTGCATGAACTGCAGAAACGGGAAGTGGTGCAAAATGGATTATATGATTATCATGAAAAATCTTAGCATTTCATGTTTTATATGATATAGTGATCTGGCTTATTTTGAATGGCAATATTTTACCAGTTTCTCGTAAGACTACTGGAAACAACCTGTGGTTCTTATTGTTTTGCATGAGCTGAAATGCAAATTTTCCAGGGACAAATTCAATTAATCACTTCAGCATTAAATAACAGTTAACAGGATATAAGCACATAAATCAGTTCTTCGGTGCATACACACCACTGACCCTGATCTGTTCTGCTTTTACTTTATGTCAATTCTTGACCCTTGACTTTTGCATTGATCTCTGTCATCACTGAGTTCATTGCAAGATCATAGCCTAGAACTGCCAAAATTTAATCAGGATATTTGGGCCATCAGCTTTGTTATGTATCATCAAAAACATAATATTCAAGACTCTCAAAGCCTTGAGAGCATAGTGAAATAGATTTCATGAAGAGTAACACAGGAATAAGTCATATGAACTGCTAGTTTTATATTTAATTCATGGAAATTTTTGTGGATTGAGGGGGGGGATAGCAGTTTCTGAAATAAAAATTCCAGTGTCTGTACCAAAAGACTGGAGGGAATCACTTGCGGAATTTAGATTAAGATTTTTATCAGTCCTAAATGTCATACTGCTAGATTTAAAATCTAACATATCAGTTCATTAAGACCAGAAATGTAAAGGACTATAGGACAAGCCCTTAGACAAAGCTGTGGTCCAGGACTGTGACAACAAAGCCTAAAGGTAGGATTCCTGGATAATGCTCTCTTTACAGTGAGGCAGACATGCTACAGCTTTGTCTGTTGAGCCTAAAAGTCGATAAGTCTGGAAGTAACAACTAAATAGAAAGATTTTGGGATGACTGAAGTATTAAAATGATTGATTAAAGAGGCTACACATGCTGGCAGCAAGAGATGATGTGTGGAATTGGCTGTATCTGCATTTCAGCTCTTTGTTTCTGCCAAAATATGTAAAAAACTTATTTTTCAAAATAGTTTTCCATGAATGTCATCATGATGCAGAACCAGTTTTTTGAATTTTACATATAATGTGATATAGTTGTTACCTGTAATTATGCTTCTTAGCAGCCAGTATGTTGTCAGACATTCTGATACAAAATTTCATAACCAATACTTTATTTTCAGTCCAAGGAAACAAACAGGGCAACTTCACACAATTAACAATAACAATGGCAAATTCCTCTAGATATTCGGCAGCAATATCTTGCTGTCCTAAAGAGAAGCAAGAACAAAGAACAGCTCTCTCCACTTTGCACTGTTTAAGGCTTCTCCACTTGAAAGGCAAGTATCTTTCTTCACAGTGTGGAACAATGTGCCTTGTAGACGCCTATTGTTGTGCTTAGTTTTCTTACTGAGCAGGGCTGTCTACTATCCTCTGCTGTTAGTAAAACCATAAGAAATTAAAGGAGCTCTATACATCTGAAGGAAAAAACTAGCAGTGCTAATAAAATTTTAAGTCACAAGCTAGTTGTCATTGCTATCTCTCAAGAAGTAAACCAGGAGTAAAATTATTCTTACTAGCCTAGAGATGTCTTCCTCACCTCAAAAAGTGTTTTAAGTGAAAAGTTGGTTTGGAAATCTCAAAAGCAAATTAATTCTTCTAATAAGAGAGGGACTCTGGCAAGGCAAATGTTAACCTTTTTCACAGCACATATGTACACATTATGTGATTCTTAAAATTCACTTCAGATACCAGCAGTATCTCTGGAGAGTTTATTACACTTGATTATTCCACTTAAGTATTCATAAATATTTATGCACCAATTGATGTTCTCGATGTAATCTTTCAGTGGCTGGTACAAATATGTCACTAAAAAGAACAGTGAGGGAATCTGCAATTAGCAATTAGTGATTCAAACACACCATGTGAAAAGTTGAAAATCTCACTTGTATAAAATAAGCTTCTGCATTAAACATATGGATTAGTTTAGTTTCCAAATGCAAGTCACCACCAGAGAGCTAACCCTATTCTCTAAAGACTGAGTTATGAGGCTACCACAATATGTAAAAGCGTAAACATGCACCTGGATTAGCTTTATTTACCTGAATAATATGCAAATTTTCCATGACTATTCCATTCCTTTTTATTTTTTTTTATCCTTTCTTCAGATACATTTACACTTTTCTTGACTAGTATGACACTAAAACAGCCTTGTATAATATCGTTACCAAGCACTTCTATGTTCTTGGAGTACATTACCTCATACAAACACCTGCCAATACAGTCTGTTTTCTAGATTTAGAATTTTGTATGAAAACTTTGCATGGAAAGTTCAAAAGCAAATTAATTCCTCCAATAAGAGAGGGACTCTGGCAAGGTAAATGTTAACCTTTTTCACAACACACATGTACACATTATATGATTCTTAAAATTCACTTCAGATACCAGCAGTATCTCTGGAGAGTTTATTACACTTGATTATTCCACTTAAGTATTCATAAATATTTATGCACCAATTGATGTTCTCGATGTAATCTTTCAGTAGCTAGTACAAATAAGTCACTAAAAAGAACAGTCAGGGATTTTTTTAATTGATTGCCTAAAATGTATGACTTTTTTTTTTTTTTTTTCCTGAAAATAATTCATAGTATCTAGGTTTCCCTTCACTTCAGTGGAAACTTTGGGTTAATGTCAGATCTAAATACAAAAGAGAGAGTGCAGGCCTACCTCCTGAAGGTCTCCATGTGGAATTTCTTCCCCTGTTCAGTTAGATTGGGCTTGTACCCCTCTTCCACATAACTGACCTATGGATTGCTCTTTGCTGTCACATCCTGAGACACACAAAAAACCCACTTATTACATGGTTGATCTCGTTACCCCTGACAGATGCCTATGACCTCTTTTAATCTGGAAGCTCAACCATGAGAAGGCTGCCAAGGAAAAAACTATCTATCTTTGTTGAGTAAGGTTCATCACCCTGCATATGCACTTACTTTAGACAGTTAATGCCCCAATCAACTCTGACTTGTCCCTGACTCGATGTTAACCAAATGGACCTATCTTGCTATTATACTGCCACAAATGTACAGATCCATTTCAGTGCCAGCTTTACACACAGACAAAAGAAGAAGTAATCAATTAGAGCAAGCTGGCTGCCAGACACCACAAAACAGGAGTTGCAAAATGTTAATGCCAGAGTCCTGGGAGAAAAAAAGATTGTGCTTCTACTGCTGTTCCTCAGGGAATTGCAGTGTGTCAGCTGCTGTCCACAGGGATGCCTGCTGCCCCTGGCAGTTCTCACTGTGGGATTACTTTTTTCACCTACAGCAGCTAAAGCCTTAAGGTTTTGCAGGGTTGTCACCAACAACACATCGCTCACTCTGTGGCTTTCAGAGTCAAGAAAGAAGCAGACAGTAGGGCAAACATATTCTGGCCAATTTATTTTTTCTTTTGTCCCTGAGAAAACAGATGTTTCAACTGAAAGTGGTTTCTGGAGACTTTAGGAAAAGCCTGTCTTCATAATACAGCAGGTGGCTGTAATAGGCCTAAGTCTTTTGTTCAGGCAATTGCACTCTTACCAAGTTGGTAGCCATTAAGACCCTTTTAGTGATAGTTCTCCTTTGTGCTATATAAACATCTTCTTTTACCTCCTATAACTTTCATTGCAAAGAACAACGATGTCTTTGTAAAGTAATATGTTTGCAAGGTGGAAACCAATCATTTAGGACATGGAAAACATATATTTGTTGTGAAATAGAACTGTTCTTCCAAGACAAAATATAATTGGGCCAAATATTAAAATACCTGTTACTTCAATGCTCAAAAACTATCCCTTCATTGTACAGGTGACAAACAAAAGGGAAAAAATACCTTACTTGAACTTGTGTTCTTTGCAATACATAATGAAACCATACTTAAGTGCTCAGATTCGGATAAGCAGTTTTTCCAGTTTTTTTATATTTCCTTAGATAATGAGAAATAAATTGAAGTTGATAATCTTATCCCAGGAATTGTTCAGGAGGACGGTTATTGCTTCTGTTAACATGTTTTTGGATTGGATATGTTAATATACTTTCATTATGGTTGTACCATTTCTAGCTCTCTAACTCACTCAGAGCTATAAGCAATGAAGCGATTGTAACAACTATCATTTGAGCTGGCAAACTCTGAGTCAGGGAGGATTATTTGTATGTGTTAACAGAGTTTCTATTTTGTATGAACTAAAATCTGATGTCAAAACACAAGAATGGGCTTTTTGTTTATTGCTACTATCTCTTTCATTTGCATAATGTAAGTTATATTCAATGCAATATTTTATTGCAGATTTGAAACATAAGTGTCCAATCTATAAAATTAGACAGTGAAGATAGATCCTATATACATCTTTCAAATGTGCATGAAAGACATGAATAATTGACAGAAATTCAGAAGATTCATATGTCAATTGAATGTCACTTTTGGACATAAATTCATGGCATCCTCTTCTGAGATTCATTGTCATATTCCAGTTTTGGTTTCACTGAAAATGTCAGCAAGAGAGAAATAATGCAGGTATGATACCATCAGAAACAGTAAACATATTCACATTAACCAACTTTTGAATACTCTTCTGTCAAAAGTACAAGTATAAAATGACACTGACTAGAGAAAGTCAGTGAGGCTCCAAGTGATTTAACATAACAGATAGATGTTTTGGCTAAGAAAAGCAAGTACCTAAATGAAAGGAAAAGGAATGAGAACACAGTTAAAGAAAATACTTTATGTGCAGGTGGAGATGTGCAAATCTGTATCATGAAGAAAAAGGTAGATGAGTTCCTCAACATACACAGTAAACAGACTGTTGGTAAAGAAACTCCTTCTCATCAAAGGGCATATTTTTGTACAAGCAGTGAAGAAGTCAAAATAACAACAGGGAAGAGAGTGACATGATCCAGATTCTGAACATTCTGACAAAGTGTCTGTGAAGAAAAGGATTCGTTCACTAGAAATAATCTCTCTGCTAATTTGAAAATACTAAGAATTACTGACCTCACAGAAGGATTAGTGTTGTTTAGAACACATATGAAAGTCAGTGAACTAAAAAAATATCCATCAATATGTGCCATAAACTAGAAGGAAGGTTACTGGCATGCTATACATTTTCTTGTTGAATAAAAGGGTATTTATTGCTTATCCAAGAAAGCTTTCTTAAAGTACTAAAGAGGGAGTTGAAATTATCCAAATCAAAAATAGCAGACATACAAGCACTTTTAAGTAAAGCAAGTTTATAGTTGAAAGATGACATTTAAGTACAAAGTGTGAGTCATAGCCTCCTTCCCTCTAAAAATTGAATGAAGATTCAATAAATGTAAGTGCTCCAGCTAGATGGTTTTTTTAACACTGTCATAAGGACAGAAGAAGTGTCCAGTTTATCAATCTAGGTAAAATAAATATTAATATTCCTCACCCAGGATTCTGTAACCACATGGGTAAAAACATCATAGAATGAGAAAGATTTTGTTTTGAACATGCAGAATGTGAACACTCAAGAACATCCTGAACACTCTAACCATTCAAACATCTGGAACATTGTTTATGTCATTGAATTATCACAGGGACATATACAATCTTTTCATTCCACAACAAGTATTCAACCTTTTCTACAGAGAAGCAACTCCAACTTGGTATAATTGACAGATCTGAGGAAAGAATTCTGCCTCATGTAGAGGATGTTGCTTTTCTGTCTCCTTTTACTAGATCAACATCCAGAAAGACATTAGCTAATAGTGTAAAAAGTAAGTGCAGAATAATCAATGTAACCATATTGTTTCTGTCTTATTAAAATGTTCAGAAAGGATTGAACTTGCTCCATTTCCAGTACAGGAAAAGAACACTGTCAGTATAATGCACGAAATAAAGAAAAAAAAATAGATATACTGATTTCCTATGTCTGTTTGCCTCCTTCCATACCAAAATAATCCCAGACTTGGTTTCTGAGATAGTCCCACTGCTGTTTTAGTGAGCTTTGATAAGAAATTCTATCTGTTCCAGTATTCATTCCTCTAAAATAAACCTGCTCTTCATCAGCTGTTACGAACCAATCACTGAAGCACATGTAAGTGCTGAAGTTGTATAAAAAACACTTCTTAGATTGATATGGAGTGAATTTTCTCCTTGCCTAGAAGATAATTACATTGCTGATATTGCCCACTTAGAAGATGCACTTAAATGTATCAGTAGTGCTTGAGATAACACCTGCTAAGTGCTTTTTGATTAAGTCTTTTATAATTACTCATTTTCACAAAGCATGTATCTATTTAAAGGGCACCTCAGTTATCAAAGAGAGGATGCTAATGGAAGCCTTTCACTATTTTGGATTTCTTACAGTGATTCGACATTTTACTTAGGTTTACGAGAAGTCAAAAAAGGGTGTGGATGCTCTGTGTGAATCCCATGCATGCCGTGATTCCCTGAATTTTGATATACAATCCAAACTATGTGTCCTATGTGCTATGTGACTCTGCAGAGATGATAGATATATTTGTTAGCCACTCAGCTTGGAAGCTTGTTGGCTTAGACTGGAGAATTGCAATACATCAGGCAACAGAAAAGACAGCAAACAAACCCACTCAGACTACAGGTATTAAACAGAATTTTTTAATAGGTACTACTTAGTTCATAAGCAATGAAGCGCTTTTATGAGACTGCTGTGAAATCTGACATAACTGAATAACACCTTAATAATTTCTGCAAATCTCTAGGAGTCTGGTTTTTGAAAAGACCAAGGACACTTTCAAATCTTGCATGAAATATTTGAGAAAAATGAATAATCCAATGAGTATTACCAGAAAGACCTTGCCAGTCTATCAATTAGTCAACTAATCCCACCAGATGTTGTTGATAACTTAATGAAGTCACTGGAGGGATAAATGTATCATGATTTAAAAGAGTCATCTCAAACATGAGACAATTCTCGTCCTCCTTGCAAAAACTATATAACCAGATGTCCTTAAAAAGTTTTCAGACGTCAACTCACAAAAGGAGTTGCGAATATCTTAGGAAAGAAAGTTATATTCAAAGCAGACAGAAATGTATTTAGAAACACATTTGCTGGTGCTCAAAGCAGATAGTGGGATGTTTGAGAAATCCTGTAAAATCTTTTTCTGTAGGCATCAGCAGTATTAGGTGAAACACTTAAAAACAAACAAGGCATTTCTGGGTGAAGTGATAGTATAGACTGTGAACTCTGCAGAAACCATTCCCAGGTCTTTTGTTATACCAGCAGCCTGAATGCTAACAAGACACTTGCAGAACTTCTGGAACATGCCCAGTGACTATCAGGACAAGAAGATGCTGTAGGTCAAATAATGAATATAGACCTCAGCGTGCACTGAGAGATATTAATAAAAGATGCTGAGATATGCAACTAAGAGCCAGCACAAGCATTATTTTTGAGGAAAAAAGTTGCAAGTCAAAAGGTGCAGCAATATTTTGTTGATGGATTAAAAAAAAAAAAAAAGAATACAGAAATAAATTACATGGTAAAGATCTGTCACATGTGACTTGCACACTAGCAAAAGATTGATCTAGGAAAACAGAATTTCTGAAATCTTAGGCAGAGGAGAACTCGGGTTACTTTGCATACATGTCAGGACACAAAGGCTAACAGTAAATCAATCATAGTCTCTGCTTTAAACTTTGAGTGTATTAATGATGTTGGAACACAGACCCAGACAAGATTTTTACATTAATGAAAGAGAAAACTTCCTTATGATTTATGTATGCAGAGCACTGACTGTATCGCACATTTTTTCCAGTTTGATACTGTGAGTACTTCTGAAGGAAAAAGAAACTTCAGGATGTGGTTCAAAACAGACCTTTCCAAGCTTGGATAACTTTTTTGGGAAGAATTAGGAAATCATTACTCATCTTTTTATTCCTAGAACTGTAGTCACAGAGAAAACCATAAATTCTATTGCTAGATTTACTGTGCCAAAACTGACATAACTGACTCTAGACAATTTCTGCCATGTAAAGAGAGTTCATTTCTGGATGCGGATTATCAGGAGGAATCTTGGAGATGAGTGCCATGAGTCCAGCATACTAAGTACAACAAGAACTCATGGCTGAAGCCAGAAGAAATGCAGATGTCCAATGGATAACCGCATCATCCACATCTAGTGTTCCTCTGGAACTTATATCTGTATCCATTACTAATAAATAATTAAATATTAGTAACGTACTTAAGTGGTAGACATATCAAACTGTAAGCCAAAATAAGAATAAAGAAGAGGAGGTTGCAGGAGAATGATTAAGTGAAGATTTGGAGCAGAAAGAAAAGGAACAGGAAAAGAATGATTATATCTGAAGTATCCAGTGTTTAGAAAATGCCTTTTAGAACAACTAATATGCTTGCTTTCCTTGATGGTACATTTAAGCAAATAACATGCATTTTTAATTTTAAGTGTTACTTTTTGAGCAATAAATATGTACAGTCTGTCACAGTATACAAATATATCAAATGGGAGGGTAAGAAAATAATATCTGTTGCTAAGCAACAATTGAATCAAAGATATTATTTTAAACAGAGTCTGTTGGCAGATATCTTTGTAGAACTTTATCAATTTACCATCTCAGGTAGTGAAATTTCTGTTCTTGAGTTATTGATTTAGCTTTACAAAACACTGTACAAAGTTATCACTATGTAGTCTAGGTGTTTATTGTAATACACCTTCCTGGTCACTTTGCCTACAGGCGAATCTAGATAGGAAAAATCTGATAATGGCATTCATTAATATTGGTTGCAAGGATTTTAAGACTTTAAGATAACTCATATTCTTATTAGACTTCCCATTAGGAAAATAAACTCTGTCTTTCCTCTAAGTCTTGACTTCTTATTTAAGTCTTTCTGTAGAAAATATTGTCTCAGTTGACAATATGTGAACTCAAACAATTTAAAGAAACTTCTGAAGACCAATCTTAAGTTGAAGAGCAAGTTTACCATATTTTTATATAAACCCTGTTATCCAGTTAAACAGTGGTCCTTTCTATGTAATCTCATCCAACGGTATAAAAATGTTATGCTCTATTTTCAAGAATATTGAAAGATAGATAATACGCATGCATCTTGGGTATGTGCCATTTGTTGTTAATGAAACTTTGATGAACAACATCAAACAAATTGCAGCTGCTTGCTGCAGCTGCTCTTTACCGTAAGACATTGAAAAGAATTTATCAGATGCCATCCGTTAGGGATACATGTACTTTAAACGCATCTGATGACAAGCTGCTTGGAAATTTTTGGCTTCAGATGAGGAAAAGAGAGAGGAGGAAAGAATGCCACCCAAAGAAAGAAACCTTGTCTTGACTTATATGAACACACAACTATTCTTTTGGCAAGTCTGTAGCTCAGGATTGCTAATTATAATGACTCCTCCACTAGGATTTCCTGAATTATAATACACTGTCTGTTTTGAACGAATGATTGGTTTAAGACAGAAAATGACACATGCAATGAAGATGTGTATATTATCTACCTGTCTGAATGACTATGCTTGATATTTCTTTAAAAATACTTCTTAAGAGTCTACAGAGTACTGAAAGCTTCAGTCAAAGAAAAAGCATCTCCTCACGAAATATATATCTCCTCATGAAGATGTGAATGCAAATGACACTGCTTCTTTTTTGAAAAACACTGTCTTCAGAGTTTTGATTTCCAAGTAAAATCCAGTTCTTTCTAAAAGATACGCCTTTCAAAAGTCTGGATATTTTTAGGGGGAAAAAATATCATCTGCCCCTGTTCTCATGGAAATAGCCCCAGTTTACGATTCATTGCTTGGTACATAATGCTGATGCACAAAATACTTGGCACTCACTTGAGGCATATGTTTTCTTCTAGCACCATTTCAGCCAAAGAGAGTCTGAGCTCTCTACAGAGATGCAGTGTTTCCACATGAAGATATCTTAGTTTCCAGCAGATCTCCGTTTCAGTGTGCAATTGAAGTCATGCAGGTCGTTTCCATTGCTAAGTCTGCATGACTGGTTTGCACCTCTGATCTTGCACAGTGCAATATACGCATAGAGGGTAATGGTCTAAATCTGACACAAGCTCTATGCATACCAGATCCTTCCTGTTAGTCTTTATTGAGTGCTGAAATGAGGTATCACAACATTTTTAGTAAAGAATTGAGTACAAGAAGGCTGGATTAGACTGTTTCCTAGTATATGTAGGTGGCTGACTACTTTGGTGAAAGCTGTTATTTATATAAAAATTTTCATATTCTTACATCTGTTATCATAATTATACCATCTTATGAATAATTGTATCTGTAACTGTGGGAACTGGGAGTGCATCCTGGTTGCTGGGACCAGATTTGGGGTGGGAGGAACTCTCCACTGCTATTATGCATTGTCTGGTCAAGTACCTGACCTGGCTAAGGAAGACACCAGGAGGATCTGCAGCATACTGCAGAGTAATGCCTGCCCTCAGAGTAGCCATATCCAATATGAACTAGAGGAAGAAAATCCAATGGCACACAACCAGCCATAGGCAACATGTAATCCATTTGCTGGAACCAGAGTGTGACCTGTACGATCCATCCACACTGAAAAATATCCCAGGTGTGAGTCAATGGTTTTGGGGATGTTTTAGCAGAGATGCAATTTCCAGTTTTTTACTGAAACAGTAATACCTCTAATATACATATATTAAGCAAATAGGCTATTACTTTCTGAACTAAAATAAAGGCAATCTCCTCTGGAATACTGATGAAGCATTTGATCTGTGTCAAATGGTAAATGCTTAGGATGCAAGATAACAGACTGCAAAGTCCAGCATTAGCCTTTTAAAATTTAATTTCCATATTAATATGAATCAGATCTTTAGAGATTTACAATTAAGATGTTTGTCAGCATTTCATTGCAAATGCTCCTTGTTGCTTTGAGCACAATAATTATTTGTCAATGGTGTGGAGATAATAACAAATGATACTTAAAAATAATGGCCGTCTTTAATATTTACAGAAGAATGAAGAGAGTTGATTGTAACTTTTATCTTACTGTTTACTTGGTTTTACTAAATTTTTATTAAATGTGTGGTACTTTCATTTATTGTGAAGCATTTTTTTAATATATACATTAATATTTTTCCATCAAAACTCAACTCCGTAATACAATGTTCCTTATGATTATGGTATTATCCACTGTCATCAGCTTTTATGCCTTTGGACTTGAAGTTAAGTACTCTAGAACCAATCTAGCATGGGGAATGTGTTAAAATGCTTTGTCGAATAGAAGTCAGAATGCTTAGCAATTTGAGGTTGTATCTGGACTTACTTTTCAATGCATGTTTAACCCAAGGGTCAAGATGTCTAGTCCTTCAGATCAACATCCTCTTAAACTGCATTACAGCTCCTGTATGGATTGAATGCACTACTTCTTTTGAGTGGAAATCTAGTTCTTGTAAAGTGGGAGTTAGTGCTAAGATGTGGACAAGGCCCATCAACACCTTCAAACCTGAGACTAGGAAGCATCCTTGAGTGCTTTTAAAAATTCCTGCTTCCATGGTGTGGTGGATTAACCTTGACTAGCTGCCAGACACCCACAGGCATTGGTGGCACAGGGGGATGGGGAATGGGGGCTGCTGTCAGTCCATAACAGCTCCTCTCTGCTGCTCCTTCCTCCGCACACTCTTCCCCTTCCCACGGGCTGCAGTGCTTCCAGATAAACCTGCTCCAATGCGGGCTCTCCATGGGCTGCAGTTTCCT
>NW_009633077.1:0-70557 GCF_000690535.1 Cariama cristata | reverse complement strand
ATTATTCTTGAAAAAAAAAAAACCAACATGCGCACTGTCTCTTTCTCTCAGCTTAACAATTTTATTGTGAATTTTTTTGGCACGCTGTTCTGATTTTTTATTTTAAGGAAATTTCAAGCAGATTTTAAGATATAATTTTTGCATTCGTTATTTTTGCCCAAAAGTTGGAAGTTTTTCATTTTGAGTCAGCCATGAAGAAACTGTTGTGGGTGGCCTCGGCCAAGCATAGCACTCTGCCTAAACCAATACAGCTACAACCAATACAGCTACTCAGCTTGTCTGTTATCTTGGGCAGCTCGGTTGTGCTGGGGATATGCACACACTGGATCAGGAGAAGAAACAGTGCATCCAAGAATATCGCATAGGGCCTACAAAATATTGGCAGCGCTTCCAGCTCCACAACCAGGGACAAGTTTGCTTAGACCCAAGCACCAAACCAGTGACTGCTGCAGCGTGCTCTCCTCCCTCAGGGATGCACAGGTACATCTAGACCCCAAGCAAGATAAATGCTTTACTACGAGCCCCCAAATTATTGCACCTCAATTTTTTCCACTCCTTCCTCCATCCCATGGGGTCACTTGCAAAGGCGCAGGAGCAGTGTTCCTAAAAGATGGGAAGCCAAAGGCAACAGCATGCAGGGGACTAAGGTGTGATATACGCTTGGGATTGCACCATTTTATCTGAATGTCAACTTTGAATGAAGCTTTGTTAGTAAAACAGTGAAAAAACCCTATATGCCTCTCCTGTTTCAATTTCAACATCTTCCTACTGATTTAACTTCTGCTGATGAAGTTACAGAGCCTAGCTAAGCCAATACGACTATTTTAAAAACAGTAAGCATGTCCAGAAAGGAGACTGCATCTGTTTAAGCGCACTAAAGGTTAAAAATAGTTGCACTGATGCAATTCCTGGGTGAGGATGAAGGCAACCTTGCAAATGGAAGCCCAAAATGTGTAATATAAATTAACCCAAAAAGTTTGTCAAAACAGACATACCCCAAAACCCACTTAATTTAACTTACTGGTCCTTCAATGCTGCTCACTAAAGTCCTGAACCAGCAAAGCATTCTATAGGACGGAACCAGTCATTTGCTTAAAGTTAAGCCTGTGGTTTACTGTTTTGCTGAATCTCAACCTAACAGAAGGGCAAGTGCGTGCTATTTCTAAATTTATGTTTTGTTTCACTGTCACCCTGGTCTCATTTTCTCTCTTCTATTTTACATCAGTACCTTAACAAAACTTTAAATCTCTCATAGAAAATCTCTCTAGAGTAAGAACATGGGACTAGATAAAATCTCCTGAGCCATAGCATCACATCCCTGCAAGGTATAAAAAGCTCAGCATCCAGAGTATAACAGCAGCAAGTCCCGATGTTCAGATGTACACTGGTACGTTATGGCCACACTGGCAATGTTTAGTCGAAACTAAACACAGAAACTAGTTCAGATGAAATTTCAGGTGAAATGTAGAGTTCATTCTAAATCTAAATTCTCACTCCCCCAAACTAAATACTAGTATCAATTGAACTTTTATGGAATCTTTCACTACCACAATCCCCCCCCCCCCCCCCCCCCGAACCCCTCCCCCCCTCCAGAACTCCACTCCCCCCAAATCAGCTAAAATCCCCACTATATTATATAGCACAACAATCATAAGTCCACCTGAAATGAATTCTACAGCAAACAAATAAGTTATTTCATCCTGATAAAAACAAGACCGCCAACTAAAATTAATCTTTAGCTGAAGTCTCTTTGTTCAGCAGAATTGAGAAAGCCTGCCCACAACAGAGTGCTCACAGTAATCATCTTTCAGAAACAGAACAACCCACGTAGAAACACAAAGTAGTTGTGGTGGGGACAGGGAATGCCTGTAATCCAGTTTCTTCAAGGGAAATTCAAGTACCCTAAGAGTTCTTATTCCTCGTCTGATTTCTCTCACAAATCACAGGCTGCTCTCTAATGCAATTTTCTGGAGTCTGAGAATCATAAAGTCAAATATGAACAAGTCTAGTGGAAAATCTGTGACGCTAATCTTGGCCTACGTTGTATTTTTAACAGGCACTGAATTTGTGCGCCGGATTATCCAGATGGCCATACAGGAATCATCCTGATAGGATTAAACCTTTGTGCTGAACTCTGCTCCATCTGTTCTCGGAGGTTTGCCTATCGCTATCAGAATACGAATATTCAGCCTATGTCTAGCACCACGATAGAAAGCGCCTGTTTGCCACACACATGCACACACATATGTATATATGCACACATGTGTCCTTGAGTACTTGATTAGTAATGTAAGATGAAGTTAGCCTGAAGTTTACCACTAAAGAAACATACTGGTTTTATAATTCTTTTGAAGAACATAGTATGCAATATCTAAACACAAACAAAAAAGCATTTTTGTTGTTGTTCGGGGACTTGTTCAATTCATTAAACCATAATACTGCCATAAATTTGTAGATGAAGGCATGACTAAACATAAAGTAGCAGAGCTCTTCATCTTTGAAATCTATTAGTGTATGAGAATGTATGACACAATCACACTTTGAAGATATCACAGTTAAATATTTCAGATTAAAAAATCAGCCAACAACAAAACACATGCATGCACACAACATTAGTAGCTGTTATTTGCAGCTCAATCTAGTCACAGGCCAACAACAAAAAAGTAATAATCAGTCTCAGTAAAAGAAAAGCTTATTCCCATTAATGTTGCTTTCTGCTTTTATTATCTATTAATGACAGTTTTCTGCATTCATTGTTGCAGCCTGCCAGATGCAGCAAAGATCCATATTCATCATGTGCAAAAATTGTGCTCAGGCTGTCTCTATGACAGGTTACGCAGAGCTGCCAATGGAGAGACCAAGGTCCGATTGATGGATTTGGGTTTCCAGGCCTTGGGCCAAGGGAAAAGGTAGGGAATCTAGTTCTTCTGTAAGAAAAGCATCCCAGTCATCAGAAGGTTTAACTAAATTCCTGTACTGGCCAGAAATACACTACAAACTAATGACTACCTGGGACGGGAAGGGTGGATAAGAAAAATAAATAAAACAGTTCAATTGATATTATTATTATTACTACTATTATTATTATGGAGGTTTGATTCAGGAATGCAATATAATACTCAGCCCATGTTTGTGATGGCAGTGGGACAGCAATGGAGGCAACATAACCTGAATTGCATTTCAAGCAGAAGCCTTGATTGCATTGCAAAGACTGAGACCCCCTTGTCTCTCCTGTGCAGTGTCTTTCAGACTGTTTCTTCCTCTGTTGTTTGTGTTGCTCTGAATGCAGGGTCAAGCACTCCCTCCCAGCCATTTAGGCTTTACTTGCAAAAACACAAGCATAAAAATATATTTATAGTTCATAGTATCTGTCCAGCAATGACACCACATAAAACCAGCACATTGAAAATCTGAGGAGTGAATACTTTGGACTCAAGCCTACAAATGCTTAGAGAAGTTGTTCTTTCAATGTGTTTGATAAAGTTATGCAATGTTTTTATTTATTTATTTAGGGCCATATTCAGACCACCTACCTAAGGTCTTGCAGCATGAAAAATTCAGACTCCTGCTCTGGCCGGGTGAATCAGTCTGCCTAAATTAGGATCCTCTTCCCACTGTACAATAAGCAGAGATGGGCAGACATCTCTGGAAGCCTGGAGACCCGGGAGTTCCATGCTGGCTCCCGAAAGTACCAAGGGACCTCAGCAAGATGATATCATAGGTAGGAAGCAGCCGGAAGCAACCTCATAAAAAATACTTGGCAGCTGATACTGAACAGGCACCTGACTCTGGGCTTTCCAGCAGGCACCTCTGCTCAGACTCAGGGCTGAATGAGGAGGCAGCACTCACCATCACCTTCAAGGTCACAATCCCAGGAAGGGGATAATTTTCCCCAAAGGGCCCCTAATCAGAGTTGCTTTACCTTTCAGTGCCTCAGAGAGCCAAACCTGGTCAGAAATAGTTTTTCCCCCCTCTCTTCATCTCCTCAGAGAGCCCAGGAAGTCGAGTGATGCTCTCACCTGAAGGTACCGCGGCAAAGCACTGTGACCTCAAACCCCAGCCCACAAAATAAAGCTGCAGCTGGAAAGATGAGCATTGTTGCAGTCAGGCCTACAATTTACCTCCAAGTGCTGGCCTTCCCTCTCAGCATGGATCAAGTAACACCAAACCTATGAATTCCATATGCAAGCCCGGATTTTCAGCAAACAGCCAGGCGAGCTCTCTGTTCAGTCTCCAGCAGCAAGGCAGATCTAGCACGCCCGCTGCCATTTCACAACCCAAAAGGGACCTCTGCAGGAAACGCACTTTGCTTTTTCATGGGATAGATACAGAACCTCCAAGAGAGCTGCTACAAAACCGTAACATGGTATTAACCAAACATAATTAATTTTGAGTTTCCTTATACTCCCATTGCTAACAGGCACATCAACAGTAGCAAAGTAAACAGCACACAGGTTCCTGCAGCATTTGGGACCAGGTTTTTGGAAGCACCCAGCTACTCAGCGGTTCCAGTAAATACCTAATGGAATTTTCAAAGTACCTGGCAGACAGGCATAGAAATTCTGTAGCCAGAGTTTTAAACATCCCACTAAACGCTTACCTGCAGCTTTAGGCACCTCGGTGCTTTGAGAGTGTTTGGCTTTAGGTCCAAGAATCTTCAAAAAGATTGCTTTGGGGTACCTACACTTTTGGGTGACCACTTGACTCACAAAAATGGATCAGAAGTTCAGAAAGTCCTAAACATCCACTTTATGAAGGACAGCATCTTGTTAAGCATCTCACAGTGGCCCATGTACCTTAACCGGCAGATCTAAATGTTTGAATTACTCTTGAGAAATAAATTTAAACTGCTAAATTTCAGACAAGTTTTTCATAAAACTTCGTTCTTGATCTTTTTAATGAATTTTCTAACCCTATTTGCTTTGCTCAGTGAGGTCATAAACAGCACTGCTTATATTACAGTCACTTTCATGCTAAAGATTTGTTTTGTCACAAAGAGAACTATAAATTCATGGAATGAAGGTGGGAAGCAGAAGGGACTAATTGTGACACACAAAGCTTTCTGGTTATGCTCAGCAAACAGTTTGGGCTAAGATTTTTTAAAATACTTTATGAAGCTGTACTACTGGCTTTAATGAAAGCACACTTCTTGCAATGCCATGTGCTCCTGAAAATCTTGTATTCTGGATTTGGGCCAAACACAAAGCCTGTCTCCATTCCAATATTAATTATTAGTTGTTTATTTTTATTCTTTACTACTAACATTAATAATTTTCAGATGGCAACCCATATTAGAATAACCACTCCAAATATCCTACCCTGGTGGATTCCATTTTCTGCATCAGTTTCCTGGTTTATGCTATTAACTCATTTCCTCCTGTGTGGAGGAGCTTTGTCAAATACTCATTTTGCTGGGGAAACACTTGGGAGGCACCCCACAATGGACAGTAAGAGAGAGACCTGAATGCTCACATCAGTCCTCTCTCAGTTCAATGAGACAATGTGCAGACTGAGGTGCAAAAAACAGAGTTCATTATTTGTGAAGTTTTGTAATCAGAATATTCTGACTGACAATTTGGTGGAAAATTTTCATCTAAACAGAACTTTAATCCTGAGATTGTTAGCACTCAGCTGATTCACAGTTTCGGACATAAGTTCCGTGGGAACAGAGATATAATCACCAATTGCTTTGGAGTATTTAAATACTGGGGTGCCTAACATGAAACATTTGGAAGTGTCCAGATACCTGCAAACTTCTGTGAACAATGTTCTTTGATAATCATGATCTTTTATGACACCCAGATGAGTTCTCAAGAAGTCACTAGTTCCTGGCCTTCATTTACAAACCACAATTCACAAAATCCTTTTCCTTTGTACTCTGCCCAAATCAGCAGGGAACTGGAGTGAAAAAAAACCCATATTTTCCCAACATAACAATAAAGGTGTCCTGTAATAAAAAAAGCTATGTTAGAGGAATTTGTTCAGAAATAATATTAATCATATTACAATAATGCAATGTTTTGTCATTTGCTGGTGTGCACATTTTGGAAGGTTGGAAAAACAATGTCTGGCAAAATTTCACTTCCATACGGTGCAGTATCTCTCAAACATTTCTCTAATCCTAATGTCATTCTTCTCCCTTATGATGCCATTGTATTAGTGACATGGTGGCCAGCAAAGCAAATTGAAATGTAATGAATGCTTATTATCTATGAATATTCATTGCCTCTTTGAGTGCAACTGAATGTTCTCATGTACTAGTAGCTGTGAAGTATCTGCCAAACAGAGTAGCTAAGGTTTTTCTGCTTGCATAACTGTACTCAAATTCCTCTGAGGTCTGAAGAGAAACCTCAAACCTTTAGAAAGTGGTTGGTCTAACTCTTCAAATAAGAGTCAACTCTGATGGTGGTTGAAGAATTTCCATCTGAACTTTTCTCCCTTATCTGTCTACTGTAATAAAACAGGTTATTTCCACCCAAATCTGTATCAATTTTTAACAACGGTTCTCCCCATGTTTTCTTCTTTTTGCAATTTTGGGAGCAAAGTTCTGAAAGCTCCTCTGGGAAATTCACAAAATGCGGTCTATCTTCACCCAGGTACTATTTTTCCATGAATTCATGACATCCTCATAACAATACAGGGTAACAACATATCACAGCTTGACATTATTCAGATATTCTGGGGGAAGAGCTGTTTTATTTTTCATTAATTTGAAAAACATAAAGGGCAGCTGCTCATGGGTAGAAACTGCCACACCTTATCTTTTTAAAATCAAGATGTCTCCCACTTCCATTGTAGTATTATTTCCTTTTTTCAATTAGACATGACACCAGATCCTTGACAAGTGACTGTCAAGCAGGAATCCTTTCTAATTGTGGTAACTGGAGTACCCAAACTTGACTTTTCAGGAGGTATTTCCATAGGCATTATGTAACAGCAATCCGTTTTAATAAAGACTAGAATACTTGGTATTTCTTAAGTCTCCTGCAACATGGCGGCAGCAGTGTTACTACATATGTGTTATTAAATAATGTTTAAATAATGGAAAAAATCACAAATCCAGACCTCCAACTTCATGAAACACCTACTGCCTAATGGCAGAATTGAAATTCTGGAATCTCCTCGCCCAAATCAACCATTAAAAAACCGCCTCCCAGAAAATTGTTTAAATCTTGTTTTCATTTAGCCTCAGACTAAAAAATAAATCTTGAAAGATCAAAATTGCTACAGCCAGATATTCTAAGCTTTGGAGTACCTCTCCTTAATGACTGATTTATGACCTAGACAAATAGAAACAGAATATTTTCTGCTTTCTGTTTGATGTGACTGGCTGTGAGAAGGGCAGCTCCACCTACCCACCCACCCAGTTCTTGTGAAATTCTCAGCAATATCCAAAGAGGAAGCAGAGGCCTGGGTCTGCAGACAGCTACTCTGCTCTGGTGAAAATTAAAAAAAGACATCATCATAATTCAGTGGGGCATTATTTAGTAAACACAGTATTGGCTGTCTAAATCGGAGCTGTACAAATCTGAACTCTGCTGTGTTTTGCTAACCTGATGGATCCCAAGATTTTACTCCTGAAGGGACCCTTTCAATCACACAGCCTGACATCCTGCATAGTGCCCACCAGAGAACCTCACCCAGCAGTTCCTGGGTGAATTACTTAAATCCTTAACCTCTTCCCCAACCTGCTGTATGCTTTTTCAGAAGATACCACATCCTGACTTAATATTTGCAATGGGCAGAGAACCTGCCACAGTTTTGGCAACTTACTTCAATGGTTCTCAGAGATAAAATCTTGTTGAGACCATACTACAGTCTTTATCTACAAATTCTCTCAAGTGAAGCACCTTAACTTTCTGGCCATGATTTTTCTCTTCAGAGGGACAAATGCTCTAGATCAATCTGAGTACACATACTGGACTAATCTAGCCCTGATGTGCTCATTTATATTAGAAACATACAGTAAGTCCACAGGGTAGTGAAGAGGTTAATATTATACACTCAGTGAGGTCAAGCTGCAAGAACACATAACAAGCCATTATGTAAAAAATTGCCTGAATTTATGAGTCACTGCATTTATGAAGGAATCGATATGAAAAAGACAACTTGGCAAAAGTAAAGAAAATTATTTCCAGCTTGAAGTTTTGCAATCCTTCAGTATATCAAGGCTCACTTACTGTTATTACCATCCATGTTGTGCAATGTTCTGAAAGTCACATTTTTTCCCTTGTGTATGCATAGAGATGTCCAACAACCCTAGGTATTCTTCCCTCATAGAAAATAAATTAGAAAGCAGACGTAACTCAGAATAACATACAAGATCCCCTCAAGTAGAGTGGTAGAATCCTAATATTTTTTTTTTCAATATTTCCCTTCTAAATAATAAATCAAGCCCCCTGCATTTCTCTATACAGAATGATATGGTGCAGCGAAAGCTTCTGTGTTTATATTTTTCACATAATCATGAAAACATTCTTAAGTGAAGAACTAAGATATAACAGGTGCTTCCACCCATAGATGAAACAAGTCAAACATTAAGGTTTCTTTGTTTAAACCTGGTCAGTTTGTGAATGCAGTAGTCCCTAACTTGGATTAAGAATCCGAATCTATACCATCTAAGCATAAAATGTATCAAATTTTGAGGACTCTTTTCTCAATTTCCTAATGTTTTTTGCTTCAGTCAGTGTTCTGTCTTGTATCAGCAATTTCACCAACTAGCATGGACACATGCAACGCCAAGGGATTCAGGGTTGAAATGGTTAAAACGGAGCTGATAGGGGCACCTTCTTCAGGACCCTCCACACTGCCAAAAATGTAGCGGTTAATGTTGCGGCAAAGCCACTTACAGCACAAGAACCAGGTCACCAAGTCAGATTTCTGAGCATCTTTCAGGAGCCATCAACTGGTGTTAGCACATGCAGCTAAATTCAAGGTATACAATGACCGTTCTCAACAGTTCTGTTACAGTCAGACTAGATAACAATGCTACTTAATGGCAGTCAGTCTCAAAGCTTTATTTTAAAGGTTATCCTCTCAAAATAGTTTATAAGATGGGGAAAAATTTTCCTTTCTTATTTATCTAAATATCTAATCTACTAAGACAAAGGTATACAATGACCGTTCTCAACAGTTCTGTTACAGTCAGACTAGATAACAATGCTACTTAATGGCAGTCAGTCTCAAAGCTTTATTTTAAAGGTTATCCTCTCAAAATAGTTTATAAGATGGGGAAAAATTTTTTATTTATCTAAATATCTAATCAACTAAGACACAGCCTAGCAATCATTTTTCCTTTCAAATCTAAAGATGTAGTAGAAAATATGTGAATGTGCCTACTGCGGTGACTGTGGGCTCTCAGATTGCCCAGGATGGGCAGGATTGGCAAGAAAAGTTCTTTAAATACCCCACTGCTGGCAAGAGGATCTACTTGACGTACTGAGCTGAGGCACAGCAACTACTACTCTCCATTTACTGTAGGAAGTTTTGCACCTGCAGACAGCAAACGGTCTGAATCATTCATTACTATCATGAACTAAAACAACATTGTAAAAGCTTGACTGTCTCAGGTACCACAATAGAGTGATCAAATTATCCAGCCACGCACTATTATTTCTAGTACAAGGCAACCACTAATAATGACCTATTTTAGATACACACACACATAGAGATTCATATATACTTCATATTAAAATAATGCAGGACATTGCTTTAGAAATCATGGCTGTCTCTGCTTCCATCTGCAAATTCTGACATTATGTTTTATAATTTGTCCCTATTTCTACCCTGCATCTTTCATCTTTTGCTGCTGTTGAGCTGACTCAGAACGAAATCGCCAGCAAACCTTACCATCACCTAATTCTTTAGCGCTCTCCTATGGAGAAGGAGGAGGAGGAGGAGGAGGAAGGAAAATAAAAAGAAATAAAACTGTCCCTTTAAAACCCCAAGCATTTAAGCTGCTTGTCAGTTGTCTTCCTGACAAGGCCACTTGAATGTATTCAGGAATATTTGCATAAACGCTCACAGTGAGTTCACCGTGGCAGCTAGTGCTAATGGTACATAAAGTAATTTAGTCACTTCTCTTAGGCATCCTGTCAGGGTGATAAGCACCCCCTCTTTGCCTTGTTGCATATTAGATCATTAGATAATAAAGTGTTAGAGCATGCAAACTGACAGGGTCTCAGGGACTATCATTTTTCGAGGGCATTGCATTCTGCCAGGGAGGAAAAATAATGGAGAAACTGATGCTGCAATTGGCTTTATGTTTTTGTAAAGCCTTTCAAAGGTTTGGAGGAAAAAAGAATTTTTACTTTGCAGTGATATGAGAGTTTTAACTGGAAACTTTGCAGACATCTGCAGCAGTGGACTTCATGCTGGTAAACTTGAAGAGAGCTGTTGCAAACCCTGTCAGAATTCCCCCCTTCCATAAGCTAGTCACTTAAATTCCATTGGAAAGATTTTGCTTTTAAAATTGACACCCTGGGATGAACTACAAGCTGAAATATCTTCCACTGGTTGAGGCCTATTGGTTCTTCACTATACATTGTACTATATATGCACAATTTAGAAAGGTCAACCACACCGGCTTTCTGGTTTACCATAAATATAAAATAAGTGAGGATCCAACTATTTGTGAATGAAAAAGTGATAATTATTGAAAACCACAGATTACCGTGGCTTACCCTATTTATACCACACAGAGATGTATGAAATAATGGGCCTCTGCCAGCTATTACTTTTGAAAGATATATGTATTTATTTGAAATATGAGCTTCTTAACCCGCTGGTTTCAAGGAGGACAGTGTGTGGATATGAAACCGTGATCTAGGTTCCTGGTTATATTCAGAGAGACGAGCTACGAAAAGGAACTTTCATTTTACTGTCTGACAAGCAAGATATAAGTAGACATGTGTTGAATATCCCAAAAATAATCCAGGATACCTGCTAATGAGACGGTAAAACCCAAATCTGGAGACACCAGGCTCCTGAGAGGCTTGGGAGGTAAAGCTTTTTTTCCAGCTTTTTGGCATCCAAAGTCCCTTTTAGGTGTCACAAACTGCAACTCCATGCTTAAAAGCAGCATGACCCAATACAACTTTGTGAGGAAAAACAAGCTGGATATTGTCTAACTAAACTAGGCAACCAGCCCACCTTCTTGCTACACCCTCTCTCCCCTTTCCCCAGTCCTCACAGTCAGGCACTCATTTCTATTGTGATGGGATATTTGTGTTAAAGAGTTAAACATATAGAAAAGTACACAGGAATACATTTGTTCAAGGGCATATTACAGTTAGGTCCCAGTATTTAAAAACCTATGATCAGAAGTTGCTCACCAGAGCAATAAACCAGAGACAAACTAGCCATGTCTACATTAGCTACCCATTTCACCATTTACAGACACTGCTCAGGTCAATCTGTCCTCCCTCTGAGGGAGGCAGAAAAGCTGGAAAGAGGAAAGGTGAACAAATCGTCTCTGCTACTTACACTTGAAGATATTATTCATAATAAAAATTCCAAAACCTGTAGACCATTGGGGACTCAAACTAAGAGTAAAAATTCATTTCAATGGAGGAAAATGTCATCTGTTCTAACAGGTCTAAAATTCGTGGTGGTTGCACAAAATTCAATAGCATTAAGCCCACTTGAGATTATTTCCATTTTTTTTCATTCAGTTAACTGTTTTAGACACCTAATAACATTTAAAACAGTTACTGGATATTTTTTTTTAATTTTTTTTTTCCTTGTCTCTTGGACTCAAATGTGCATAGAATTCCTGGAGAGCTGATTGAGGGATTTAGGTTAAAAAGAAGGGCTCCACCAAGCCTTTGTGAAGAGTGCAATTTTGCAGTGTGGAGGTTACTAGCAGTTGCTTTATGAGGTTGCTTGAGAAGTGCCTGAGAAAGTAGATTAGAAAAATCACCTTTCCCACAAAATGTACACATGGAGATATTTTGCAGATGTTGACTTTTAATGTCAGCACAGTAACTAGGGTTTGTATAGATGTGTAAGCATAGCATTATCTTTTTTGTTTCTTTTTGTTAACAGAATCCCTCAGGTAGTAGGAGTGGGAATGACAGCTGTGGTAAAATGAGGTGCTATTACACCATGCATGGGAATAAGAACATTTACGTGTGAGAAAGTAAGTATTGCCTTGACCAAAAGCAGGCACTGAGAAGACTGCAATGGAGAGGAGAAAAAAAAAAAAAAAAAAAAAAAAGATGGCATCTACTTTAGTAGAAATGTAAGGAAAAAATAGGAGGTTTTTTTTTTAAAGACTAGACTTAATGGAAAGATTACAAAGTTGAACAGAGAGAAGTTTCCTTTTGTAATGTTCCGCTTTCTGCTAATTAATAAAGACAGAGTTCATACATTCCTTACAAAAATTCAGCAAAAATTATGACAGTGGTTTGTTTATTAAATTAGGTTGTTGGCAGTATGAAAAAAAAAATCTATAACATGAATTATGACTGAAAATGGCTCATAGCCTACATAAAAAGTTAGAGCTAAATAAATACAGATGTAAGTTATGTTTATATAATGAGAAACGCTGCTGAGCTAAGAATTTTAGGTTAGTAAGTGTGAACTACAGACCCGATTCTGCAAACACTTATCAATACCCTCAACTTTACTGACACAAGAATCCTCATTGATCCCAACAGGACCATATGTGCGTATAATCTTAAATATATGCATAAGTGCTTGCAGGACTGATGCCTGAAAGCATAAACAGAATAGAAAGCTATTTCCACAGGAATCCACTGAGTACTAGAAACCCACACATTTGCCCATTTCTCAGTATTAATAATTTCATTTAACATATCTAGTTAACATTTTTCTGAGTGACATTCGCTTTCCCAGAGAAAATTTTATCTGGTTTCTTCAAATTCTTTGAAAAAAATCTATTTAATTATTCATCAGATCCTTGGCAAATATTTGTGAAACAAACCAGCATAAAGGACTGGTGCCTTCTACACTCAACTACTTCAATGGAAGCTGAGGGTACACATCTCTTAGATGGAGCAAGCACCTATTGAATTTGAGATTACAAACAGCTTTGAAGACAAAGAGCTATTCTACCAAGCTGGAACAGGGAGAGGGGAGTGAAATGCCGTGTTTTTGTTTTGTTTTTCAGCAGTAGACACCAACTTTGAGGACAAAGAGCAAAACAAAACATTAATCAAATCCAGATTTTTCAAAGTACATTTGCACTCAACAACTCCCATTTTAAGCACCTACAGTCACCAGCAGATGGTCTTTTCCAGGACCAGCTGATCTTACGGAAAACATTACTGTCCCCCAGGCTGATTCAAGCCATGTACCCCTATTCCACCCTTGTTGGGGTTTACTGTCCTTTCAGAAAAGCCAGACAAATTGCCTTGCATCATTTCTCCTTTAATTATTTCAGGAAAATAAGCTAGATTGGAAAAGAGTTATTATTTAAACTGTTTAACTCAAATGAACTTCTTTGGACTGAAAGAGACTAGGGAGCAATCAGACAACTGTCTTAGCTGGCATGTCAATGTTGGAGAATAGCCTGCAGCAGGGAGGTGAGACAAGTAGCTGTGGCATGCAGGGAAGAGCAACTTCCTCAGCTGGCACAGCTAAAGCCAGAAGAGAACATTTGTCCATGGCTTGAGAAGGCAGGTGGATTTCCAAATGGGCTCTGCTTTCATTTAGGGCAATTCAAAGGAACAGCTGGATCTCCTAGAGAGCTCAGTGCTCTACAGATAGAAGAAATCCAACCCAAAATTTGGGTGCTGAGCACTTCAGAAAATATGCAACATCATTTAGATGCACAGTCAAAAACCAAGGCCATTTGAAAAGATTAGACTCCAATTTTGGGTGCTGAATAGATGCAACAAAAGAAAAAAAAAAAAGAAATCACCACATTTCACTGACACACAGGACAGACTCTGCATCCATATTTGCTCACTGGTTTGTCTTTTCACCACATTTAGTGCTGACCTACTTGAAAACTTCCCCCTTTGGTCTGGAGGCCAGTCTCTTTAAAATACCTGGTCCCAAAGGTATAAACTATGACGTGACAATTTGAAACCAGTAGCCAGAGACACAAACTAAAGAAATCCACATTTAAAGTAGCAATGCCAACCAATGAAAATTATATGCCTACCATGTTCCAGATAAGAAGGCGTACCTTCCGAGGGATCGAGTCTTCGAGCTCTCCGCCCGTGCTTGGAATTGTTGTGCACAAACATATTGTCCGACACTGCCAACACATGGCCATCAACATTGACTGTTGTAGACACCACAACCTGCAAGCACAAGAGCAAAATGGAGGAAAATTTGGATATATATGTATGCTTTTTAAGAAGCACAGAGTGTAATAAACTCAGTTAAATAAATAACAGCTGGGAGCTGTAGAAAATTGCATAGCTATTTCGCATAATAACTGGTGCTTATGCTGTACAAATCTAACAAGAGACGCTATTGATGAGTGGGTCTTTGGCATCGAAAGCTTTTGATGCAGTTTTAAGTCAAATTGCAGAGTTTGTAGCTGCATGGCAGACGGCACACTGTTAACCATCATTTTAACAAGAGGATCTTTATTAAGTATTTTTTCCCCTATATACAAGGGCAGCTGTGTTTCACCCTAAATTATCCTTCAGTTTCCATGCTGAAGTAGATAGAGCTGTTGACATTGCAAATGAGAATCAATTCAGAATAAAAGAAAACAAAAGTGCATTTTGTGAAGTTGTAATGAGAGTTGTCGCATGCCTCCCCCAACCCTTCTCTACTGCTCTCCCCTCAGTACAGGCACTACAGGTTGTTGGACTTGCCCACATTTCTCCCGAGCTCTATCTTAGGGAGTATGTATAGGTATGTTTGTGTACACACACATGCTTGACAGTGGGGTCTTGATCTGGAGAACACAACCCTATTCATCTGGAGTTAGAATTATTTGTATTTCTCAACTTATCTCAATGTCAACACTTGGGACTTGGTTTGAGGTAAGGGGAGGGAGACGGAGACACGCTGCCTTGGATCCAACTCTTCTGCTCCCCAAAGCAGCCTGGGGTAGGAGAGGAGCAGGGGTAAACAGGTAAGTGTTGGGTCCAGAGTAGAAGACCCAGCTGCTCAGAGGTGCCCAAAGGGACCTCTCAACCTTGAGGCTCAGCAGCCACCACCCTATAGGAAATCCCTAGTCAGGCTGAGGGCACCCAAACCATGAACCATCGTAGAAGAAATGGGGGGATGCATGGGGCAAGTCCCTGGCAGAGCTGCGAGCCCATCACACCAGGCGTCCTCCCACCCCGCTCAGACCAGGCAACCTGCTAGCCTCCCTGGCTTTCATTCAGCTGTCCCCTCCCACAGTCTTTTACCAACAAAATATGGCATTCCCAGGGTTTTACCCCAGCCAAAGATCTGGCCTTCAGCTGGCTGCTGGTTTGCTAGGAGCATGCGTCGCCTTCGAGAACTTTGACTAAAACAATAAGAAGAAATGACCTACACTTCTCCTTACATTAAACAGGGAAAGGGATTAAAAACTGAAACCCACAGAGATATGTTTATTCATGCGACCTCTTACAACCAAATATAATAATTGTCTGTTAATTGCAGTTTCAGCTCCCACCTCATGCTTCGACATGTGAAACAGCAATCAGCAGCTCCTGTTTAATCCACCTATTATGTTGACTAATTAACTTTGCTCGACAGTTTATTTCTTCCTCCATTATCAGCCCCTGTCAGCCGCAAGCACACTGCCGCAAAGGGGGACCTCAGCCCTTTTGATTGATCACCGATAGATTGACATGCAGATTAATTTAATTAGAATCACCTCACTTGAGAAATGAAAGACAATGGCAAGGGGGCTAATAGATCTGCTCTTATAATGAGGCAAGCCTCCAGAGCCATGGCAAAGGATTTCTGATTTATTTTGCTGAATTCCCCAGTCGCTCTGAAAGGCTCTTGCTTTAATTGTTCTTGGTTTTGAGAGGCTTTAGCCTCTGAAGAGGTGAAATGCTTTACAAGGATTGGCAAACATTGCTTCAACTCTCTCAGGAAGCTGCTGCCTCTCAAAGTTGGTCAAATGGGGACACTTAAAGGATCACTTACAACAATTCCATTTCATCACTTGAATTGGATCTACAAAAAAAAAGTTAAAAAAAAAAATTTCCACCTATTTCTGACTACCAATTAAAATGCTCAAAAACATAAAGTAAGCAAAGCTGCTAAACTGCCCAAAGCTAATCCCAAAGTCTTTGTCTTTAAGAAGAGGAATACAAAAGAGAATAGTTTACATCTAAAGGATCCTAAAACTGTCCCTCAGAATGGCATTCCAGGCAATAGATTTTTGTGCGTGTTTTAAGTGGAAGATATTAAAATACAGAATAAATTATTCAAGAGCTCTTACAGATGGAAATTTGGGAAAACGAAAGCACCAAACACTATAGGAAAGTTTTTCTGAAATCAAACTAAGGGGGAAAAAAAAACAAGCCCTATATATAAAATTCCAAAAGGGATTTCAAAAGTAATTTATCCATTGCATTCCTGAGGGATAGAATAAAGTTTATGATATTTTCAATAAAATATGATCTTATAGTAAGTGGCTCAGGGTTTGCAATCTTATTTGTGCACTTGCAACCATTATAAATTCTTTGCAACTGGGATTTTGAGCCAAGTCCTTAGCTGGCATTGCCTGTCACAGCTCCATGATTTATGCCAGTTCCTTACTTTCTTCTATGGGTCTGCTTAGATGTATATGAAAATTAACACTGTTACAATTAATAACAATAACTACAACATAAAATATTTTTCCTAATCGTAAAACCATATAGGTACACACAGATTTCCCACTGAAGCTGATCAATCCTGTGCTGAAACCCAAACTTTCAGGTCAAGAGTAATAATAGCAAGGTAGCTCTCAAACCTGTGAAAATCGTGTATATAAGTATATATACATACACCTGTCTGGGGAAGAAGTCAAGGAAACAATCCTAGTAAGATCAGTTTTATGTGAGTAAATCCACATTTAATTTTCCCCTCCTCAGGTTTCCAAAACTGTTGATGCAACATATTTTGAATTACTTAACAGTGTCTTCCTATGTACCTCCTGAACAGAGAGTTTGATTTACTACAAAAAGACCACATTGGTGTGGTTCTTCGGTGTCGTTAGCAGAAGAAACTATAAAAGGAATCCCCAAGAGAAACTGTTTCCAGACTCAGGAAATGCAGAAAAAAAAAAAAAAAAAGTAGTTACTCTTATATATCTGTCTGAAAAAGAAATGATTATTCATAGTGCACCTGTAAGAAGCAGCACACGCTTACTTCTCAATGCTTTAAATGCAAAATCTCATTAATAGAGGAATACTGAATATACACTACACTAATGAAATATTAATGCCCCTAATTATTAACAGAGCAAAAATACACCTCAAATATTGTGTGCCACAGTTTCATACTTGGATTACTACACAGTACTTACATACTTACAAGTTCTACTCATATTTTTTAATCTAAAAATATACTACACTCTCCTCATTTTGATTTTGAAATGACTGGGATATGTTCAAGTTAAAGCACATGCTAAAACTAATTTGTGGAGAAATCATAAAATTAGGGGGAGGGGAGAGCCAAAGTGTATGTGGAATGGGCACTGAGGCATCCTAAAACACAGGCCATAGCAAGAGGGAAAGGCACACTACAGTTTAATAAATGATTAATGAGGTGCTGACACATTAATGTAAGCACAGGGACAACCAGGCCTGCCAAATCTCAAACCTTTCCAAATTTTGTCAACAAAACACAGTTTTAATTTGGGACAGGCAAACATGGAAAATGATTTTGAGCTTTAGCTTTAGCCCTTCATAGATTTTGAATTTAAATCCTGTATCAACACCAAGGGAGACAGAGGTATGAAAGAAACACATCGTTTTACCACTTTCTTCAATGAAGTTGGCACTATCAACTGCATTAACGTATCACAGCTCTGTGAATTATTCTGCCTGTCATTAAATAGTTCAGTTTGTGAATACTTTGGAGCTTCGTTTTAAAAAAAAAAAAAATACTCAGAGACCAGGAGCCTGGAGATCAAGCTATTTATCCACATTTAGCACTCGGCCTGTTTATTTGTTATAGTACCTCACCTAATATATCAAAATTAAGCATTGCATGACTCCTCATTTTTAACCACAGCCCATTAAGCTTTGCTAACTGATTAAGACATAGCATGTTCCTTGTGCTTTCAGTTTTCTCCAATGTATGGTGAGGGATCTGATATTTTTGCAATGTCCCCAACATCCAGTGACAAAGGCAGAGAAAATCTGATTAAGATGATTTCCAGGTTTGAAGTGTGTCATTAGTGTTAAACCGGTAACTCCAGTGTTTGCTGCTCTTCTGAAAGCTATGCAGAAATGGCTTGAGCAATATCTTTATTTTCATCACCACTTGGTGACCTCTTCTTACAATGTGTTGACTTCTTTAGTAACTAAAAATCACTCTTGATTTAACAAGACACTTAAAAAGGTGCCTAACTTAAAGCACATAAGTACAATACGTTCAGTAATTTTGCTCACGTGCTCAAGGACAGGCCAGGCGCTTAATTACCTTGTTGAATCGGGCCACAGATCTCACTGCTATTTTTCAGCCTTTTTTTTTTTTTTTCTTTTTCCCTTCTCTGGGGATGGAGCCTTGCATGTCCAAATTCCATTATCTGGATTCATGAAGCATCATCTCTGTCTCTTATGCAAATTTGCAATAAGACACAAGTGGCTTCAATTCAAACATGAGTGGCAGCATCCCATGGAGGCAAACTAGCAGCCTAGGCTGAGGAAGAGGTTGTGGTAACAGAATCAAACCGCATGGCAATTTCTAAGTGATTTTCAAAGCTTTCATAATAAATGAATGTTTAGGGTTTTATGCAGTGACTCAGTCTGAAAAGTTTCCTCTAAATTAAAACTTGACATGTGTCAGTTTGCAAGCAGTTGTGTTAAAACAAGAACAACAAGATAACTAAGGCACCTGGGTTTCATTAATTACAATAACATACAAAACTGTTTAGGTTGCATGAATGAGGTTTTAGTGCTGAAAAATAAAATCTGGGCAGAGTTCACCCATGATACCAGCTACTTAGTATTGTTATTATTACCACTAATCGGGGCACTATAGCCCATCCCACCAAGACTGATAACTTATCATGATGAAGAATGCAAAACCAGACTGAGCATCTGCTCCATGGGGTTTCTGGAATAAAAAGGCAAGGTCGGACAAAGGTGGCAATACATGATAACACCAAATGTTTTGTGCAATTGGGCTGATGAAACACAGAGATGAAATTATTTTCTGAAGGACAAGCAGGGAGTCTGTAGCACAGTTGAACACTCAACTCAACTGTCTTGAGTCCCTGCATAGTACTTGACTTCTCCTCTCTGACTGTCTCCTTCTGCTAATAGAGACACAACTAACACAGCCAGGGCCAGCACTGCTCCAGCACACTCTTGCTGGCACTCGACACCGCTCCAGTTGTCACATGCCTGGACATCTCAGACATGCAGAGAAACAGTATTTCCTTCCAGACCCACAACTGCTTTTATGTTAGGCTTATCACACTACTACATTTGCACACAAAGTTGAGGATAAAACTTCCTAATTCATTTTTATACATAAGTCTGAATGAAGTTGCAAGCACAGGTCGCCTGAATCAACACATACTCTGCCTCTTCCCTGTACGTTCTTAACCTCTCTTATACCTTACGATAATCAGACAATTCTCTGCTGCAGGAAAAAAACCTAAAAACTAGTAAGAAAGGAAACTTTCCACAGGGCCAGTCCTTAGATTGTGCAAGACTCTTGTCCCTGGCTCTTCATCATTTCTCCCACCAAAACCATAATCTGCATTCTAATAACTCCTAGCAAATTCTGAGGACTAATGAATGAGAGGCCATGGCCAAAATACGGACAAATTTCTGGGCAGCTTAACAGTCCAGCACAGATAGAGGAATGAAGTAAAGGAAGAAAAAGTCTCCATTTTTTGGTGCAAAATGAGTACGCTACTATTTAAAAAGTAAATGAGTATGGTACTATTTAAAAAGTATCTGGAAATACCTTACTCTCATGGTTTTTAACCAGAATTTTGACATAACTATTAGAGACCTTGTAAGTCACTGGCAATATTTCAAAGGCAGCTCATAGCAAACCCTCCACTGACTTCACAGGGGCCCAGATTTCACTTGGTTCCTATACAATATTGTCTCAAACATCTAGGTATATCATATCATTGAGATACTATGTGTATGCTTGGTCGTTTTCACCTTAAGAAATGATACATGAAGCCTGGACTGTAGAGTCTGGCTGTTTTATTTTAAGAAGTCTATTGCTAAAAGCGTAACATGTTCAAAATTTAAAAAAAGAAGAAAAAAGAAAAGAAACAAAAGCAGCTATTGTAAAACAATAAGCCTGGGCACTTAACAGAATGCTGCAAGCTTCAATACCACCCTGTATTATAGTATGAGTGGTTCGCTCAGCTGAAAGTGATTAATTTCTTGAAAATGCTAAGGTCACACTAATTGACATGACCTGTGTAATTAAGCAGTCTCTGTTTACACACAGAAAGCTCAACTGCTGTGAAGCTGGGTTTGTATGACAGAATGTCTTTACAAGTCAAGAGATCAACAACCTTTCCTATGTCCTACCTACTCGCCAACACAGGCTCCTGATTGCTGTTCTGAGAGAACATGCAAAGGCATTACCATATGAAAATCAGCCTCAAGCCTGGACGAGCACAAACCCAGCAGAGTGTACATGTTGTGAAGCAAGCTCTGACAGGCCCCAGGGGTGACTGCTTGGCCTAAATCCCTGTGCTGGTGAGAGTCCTTTTTCCACTTTCTCTTTCAGTGATAATGCCCTCTCAAATCACAGGAGAAGGATGACAGACGAGGAGTGTGGGGCGACAAGCCGAGGGCTCTGCCATGCTAATGCTAGCTCTCATACCGATTAATTTAATCCCTGTGCCCACATCTCCTTACTTCTGCACTTCTGTGCTCAGAGGGGCAAGTAACACCCTTTTGCCTTCCAGCACTATTGCTATCAAGCAGTTCAACATAAGACATACGTTCTACATATAAATAACATTTCCATTTACATAGTATTTACCACTTTTATTTAAGTGTGACAAAGAAGCTGGCAAAGAAGCAAACAAGGTCCTGAGCTTCTGCAGAAAGCAGCCGCCTCTTGGAGCTGTCTTCCTCCAGAGACCCATGTAGTCTATGGGATAAATCTCCTATTTCTTCCTCAGAACCCTGAGGCAAATCCCCACTGACAGATTCTATCATGTTTTACCCCTGGACCATACACACTCCTCCCATCAAAACAGAAAGTCCTTTGGCTCTCTACCCTATATTTTTATTCAGCACATACTCAGGTAAAGCATTATTGGCACAAAGGACCACGTATGTCTTCAATAAAGGGGTTGGAGCAACTATTTCTCAGCATAGCCACCACACCACTCTGCTGCCAGCACTGGGGAAGGAAAATGCAGACCGTCTTCCCAAGGGACAATACTGTACTTGATCTCAAAAGTAGTTGTGGACATAGCTGTAACGTAAAAAAATGTCCTTGGTCATCTTAACCTGTGTTGATACTACAGTTCCCAAGCACTGCTGCCACATGTTGCAACAGCGGGAAAATACCAGCGCAAAACATCCTAAGAAAGATACACCCAGTGGTAGTTTTTTCCAAGTGCTGACTACAGGCATGGATCTTCATCCCACTGATGCATGTTTATGAGTCTTTAACACTGCTGAAGAACAACTGCTGAAATGTAGTCATGAGCCTGATTTTATTAATTGCTCTTATATCCTCCTCTGTCCCTTCCAATAAACATGGTGCTCATGTAGTGTTTACATGAAGGCAAATAGTTCCCCACGCAGAAGGGAATATCTCAGAGCAGGGTAGCCCCATAACGTAAAACAACAGTGAGGTCATTTTGATTTTTCCTTTTCATGTTTTCACTTCCCATGGAGATGACATTATTTTGAAGAGTTCTCTTGTCCAGGGCAAGAAAACTCAAATACTTCCTGCTAATTCTGCTGTGACAAGAAGTCCTCAGGCAATATTCTGTGACCTTATGTTTTTAGCATCTCTCAGTGAATTACTAGGTTAGTTTGGGTCAAAGTACTTCTGTCTCTAACAGCTGCTGATTTTTAAAGGAGGAAGCGTGTCCGACTGACCTGGAATCGACGCATGTCTCGAGGGTTTCCTGCGTTTTTTAGGCAATTTTGGTTACATTTGAGGAAAAATTTCAAGAAGAACCTGTGGAGAAAGAGAAAAGGACATTAACATCTTATAAACAGTGCATAGCAGTACTATGTAACATCTGCACACTTGGTCCAACAAAGCCTTATTTACGTTAGTATTCCCAATTCAGACAAATCATCCCACGGACCATCAAAAGTGGGAGCAGAGCTTGCATGGGCCCCAATCCAGCAAAACGTGTAACCACGTCCTAAACATTTAAGCACTAAATTAATAGATCTGTTGTGTCAGAGCCATTAAAGTTTGCAGAGTCAGTCCCTCTATCACATTCAACGGCCAGCCTTGCTGTGCCATCCATAGCAGCAAGGAAGTAAGAGACACATATTTCAGCACAGCAGAAAGAGGACAGCAAAATGCCAGCCAAGAAAATTCCCTCACGTATAAACGGGGTTTTGTTTTACAAGTTTGCTGTCGTGTGCAAATTTTGATTGAATACAATACTGAAAATGTTCCATACAGTTGAAATCTCCCTTCCACAATTAAACTCAGTTTGTGCATAAAGTTAATGCTCAAATAGTGGTTAGGGGGAGATCAAACCCCTGAGAGGAGAAAGGGGCAAGTCTTGGTTAAAAGACTGACTTCATGGAAAAATGAAATATTTTCAATGCAGTCTATTTCCTGACCATACACAGTTCACTGAAGTAGCTATATGACCCTGACATATATCTCTAAGAAAAGACATTGCATTTTACAAAGCCAAAGAAAAAAAGCAAACATTTCACTGAAAATATTTCCTTCAGTGTTATGCATCAATGGACTGTAAACTCATAAAGACAAGTCAATGAATAATAGTGGGTCTCAGATTCCAGGCTTCCTCCCTGAAAGCCAAAGTTTATCAACCTTTTGTCCAAAATAAACTACAGACTAAGGTCTAGTAAAGCTCAGCTGTGCAAAATTTAATCCTACAGCAAGTTTAAAACCTAACACAACCAGACAGATCAGCATTACACTTGCAATAACCATCAGTTGACTAAGCAGAAGTAAATCTGACTTGTTTCCATATACAAAAGTAGGGTGGGGAATTGTTTGATCCTTTTTTACTTTAAATCAGAAAGTTAACTTTTGCAAGCATTCATCTTTTAGCACCCAAACTGAATGCTAGGTCAGCAGAATTTGCACACACTGCCACCAAGAAAGGCAAAACTGCAGGGTAAACAGCTTCAGAAAATCCCTTTTTGATGAAGAGCATTCTTTGCCCTGCTGTAGTTGTGATGCCGTCCCTCAACAGGGCAAGTTTTGGTGCTTGTTCTTCCATGCCAAGAAAATCACCCTAGGCAAATGGCTGCAAGGAAAAATTGAAACTACAAAGGACATTTTTCATTAAAGAAATGTAAGGTAATGAGGAAGATTATAAAATGTGATTCTTGGGATTATGAAGGACTGGATCTACTGATCCAGGAAGTCCCATCTAGACCTGTGCTCCTAAATAAGAGCAAGCAATCAACATAAAGCAAATAGCCACCACACTTGAACAAGGGTTTGGAGACACGGTGTTTGTTTACACTAAAATACAGAGCAGTGTAAGCCATTACATTTTCTCATCAAGCAGGTTCTGATATTCAGTAAAGGAAACTTGGTACTATTTGTTGTACATGCGTGTGTCTTTTTAAGCCTCTAATGGCCAGCTGTGACAGCCTGACTCAGATTGTGTAGAAGGAGCTGTCAGCACAAATCTTGGCATCTCGAATCCAGACAACTGCTTGCCACCAGGCGAGGGTTTGTACTCGTGCCAGAATGGATTTTGAGAGACAAGCAAATAGGGCATTAATTCCGCCAAAGAAAAACGAAAAGCGAGGAGAGTTCAGGATCTTACACTTCAGATGATGGCTTTCCTGTCAACAGCTCGTCATTTAGCTCATGAGCTATGAAGGGCACGGACATAAGATCCTTCTTGCCCTAAGCTGGCCCTGTCATGCGAAATGCTGGCAGGATCCAGAGACCACCCCTCCGCATGAGATTGCTTGCTGAAATAAAAAGCCAGGCCATCTGTTGGGAGGCAAAGACATCCCTGTCAGCTGGTGCCTACAGTCTCCAACAGGCCCTTATGTGGCAAAACCTCTCAGAGTCACTTACTCTTTGGGGAGAAGCTGGTGCTACCCCGGGTTTGCTGAGGGATTTTTGGTGACTTCGCCAACGGTCGAACCCAGCAGCTACCTGTCCAGTCTGCTGCAGCCCTGGAGCAACATCTTGGCCCCAAGGAGAGCTGGGACAGGGAACAGTTAAAAATATCTGTGCTGAAAGGCAGCATCAGCCATGCAAATGTAGGAAGCACCTTCCCAGTCTGGCTTTGCACAGCATGCATGAGCAGTGGGCAACGGGGGTTGGTGAGTTGACTCAAGGGCCCAAAAGAGATGGAAAGCTCTTCTCTCCAGAAGAACACTGGGCCTCCCCTTCCCTTACAAAGTCTGAGCTCAAAGGCTTGGAAAATCACTATGAAATACAAGAGTTGGCTTTGGGGTCTGCAAACTCTAACTCAAAGTTTTGAAGTCTAACTCCATTTGCACTGTGCTATCTCCCCCAGATTCTACAGAAGTTTCACCAAAATAACCGCAGAAGAAATGAAGCTGATCTATTTAAACCTATGAAAAAAACCTCAGGCAAGCAAACAAGCAAGCAAACAAAACTTCCTTTGAATTAAATCAACTCCAGAAAAAAATCAACTTAAAAAAATAACAGTATTTTCAGAGGAACTTTCAAGACCCCAAGCTTACACAGCCAAGTTCGCTCACTAGATTTCAAGTAAAAAGTCGCCAGTTTACAGAACACCTTCTGCCAAGCGCTGTATTTTTATTCCACTGAAAGACAAAACAAACTATAAGCTGCACTTTGCTTTGGAACAGACCAGAGCTGGAGTCCCCCCGGCTACGCGAAAGCATCCCACTTTCATCTAGGCAAAAGCTGAGCAGCTCCTGAGCTGGCACGGCGTATGCCGGCTGACGGTCTCCCCCCGCTTTGGCAGGAAGGGGGATGCAAACAGATTAAGACAAGGGTAGAGTGGAGCAGTTTGATTCACGGGGTTCAGCCCAGTCTCTCAGATCCTGCTTTAAACCACTTGTTCAGGTGCCACCTTCACCTCGAGCCTGGTCCTGCCAGCCTTGCTCATTAGCAACACTTCACTCTGCAAATATTTCAGATTTAGATTGACAGGACTGGTCCAGGAGAAGTGCCAATAGAGCTGAGCTCTTTGTAAGCATAAACCTCCATCCCCGTTTGTTTGCATCTAACTTCTTCACAGTGGGTTATTTTTTTCAGTTCTAACTTTCTCTGCATTTGGCAGGGCTGTATAGCATTAATAGTAACCACAGAGGATATACAGCATTAATACTAACCACTGGGGTCTGAAATTCATTCCCAAGATGAAAAAAATGTGCAAAACACAGGAGTGTCAATAAAATCTTCAACTTTAACTCTCTCGCCAAACTTGCGTGATTGCTCAACATCAGCTTTTCTGCGACGTTCTCTCCTTTTCTCACAACTCAATAGAAAATTCCTTTTTGGAGATGACAAATTTTTTCCTAACAAAACTGCTGCATTCCCCAAAAGATTTTGGTGTCAACAGGACTGTGCTCTCATCATTACCCTCTACTCTCTGCTGGTGAGGGACTGTTACCCTAGCCCAGTCTGAGTTCCCTAGTTGCCCCCGCTGCCTTCCCATGCTGCTACTTCTAACTCCTAACACCAGCTCCCTCCTTGCTCCTGCTCCTTCCCTGCTCTGATTCCCCTTGTTCAGCTGAAGGATCTAGTGAGCACATTACCAGCTGGAGGTCACTCCACTGCTATGAAGTACTCCCTACCATTTATTGTTGGCCATCTTGTCCATCACACTGCAAACCTTTGGGTTTGTGCAACACTCACCCCAGTAGCATCCCACTCTGTCACTGCTAGCTACCACAGTGATTTCAATTAGATAAATATACAGCAGAAATGGAAATACTAGCATAAAGATGTAAAAGGATTTTGCCCTCCTACTTTTCTTACCACTACAAATTAATATCCATGTTTATTAAAAATAAACAAAGAGTTAAATTAAAGAAAGCAAGCTCTGACATGATCTAGGTTGGCTCTTCTGTCACTCCCCTGAAGGAAATTTAAAGGAACTCAAACACGAAGGCTTAGCAGTAGGATTTTCTTGCCATTGCCACAATAAATATGTCTGTGGAAGGAGAAAAAAATAGTTGGAAAGAAGACCTGCTGCATTCCTAATGCTGAAGAAAAGCTTGTTTGTTCCCAATACATTGGAGAAGTTGTTCAAGAACAGTTCATCCATGTGAAAATACGACAGCTGTCATGCTGCCAAGGTCAGCCAGACCAGTGGCTATCCAGAAAGTGAGTGCCGGTTATACAACTTAAACCTGGCTAGGGCAAACAGAATTGACAAAATGCACCTTTTCTGAGGTATAAACGCATTTGATAGAAGAGGGCAACTTTAGACTCCTGGATGAAACACAGCAGTATGTATATGTGGGTTTGCAAAAATCAGTAAAACCAAAATACATGGGCTGGTGCAATAATTAGCAACTGTCCATCAGATAAAAGGATTGCATGCCCATTCTGTACGGCATACCAATTCAGCAGAATACTAAATATGTGCATAAATTTAAATGCACAAGCAGTACTGATGGAGACAAAGGTACTACTCACATACTTCAGTACCCTGCAAAACCAGCTCTGCTGACAGCCTAGCTCCTTGCTTCAGTTGTCCTCCCAGCAAAAAAGGATGCCGTGGATGTGATACTACAAATACAGTTGTCTCAAACAATATCTGATGGGTATTTTATTTCTGGTGAAAATTTGGCATATCAAGAAGTACTGAATCCAGTACAGGGGTGAGCCCACAGGTCACCAAGAGGCAGACAGTGCACGCACTTCAGTGGTTTCATTCGCTTCTTCAGGGTTCTCTATGCACTTTTCACACATTTCACTTTCTCAATCAGTAACTTCTACTGTGCTTCCTGGTACCTAAATATCGTTAGTAATATGCCACTAAAATAAAAATATAGAGAAAATGAATTGTTTAAAGAAATTTTATTTGGAAAAGTAAATAATCAAAATGTAGAAATGTCCCTTTAGAAATTTCTGAAGGACAAAGCTAATTTTTTTCCCTTTCAAGTTGACTCTTCTAATCAAAACTTCTGTTTTACAATGGAAAATTACCAACTTCTTAAAACTTAAGCTAAAATAAAGCATTGATTTTTTTCTTGAACAATCATTTTTCTAATTTTCCAACATTCTTAAACCTTACTTGAAGGGAACGCTTCTTTATTCCACTTTGCCAGAGAAAAGTCATTAAAATAATGGAATTTCCTACACTACAGAAAATCTGAGTTTAGTGCAACTCTTCTAATAACTGTAAAAAAAGGAGGGGAAAAAATTCCTTAGCATTTAAGGTATGAAGATTTCCATTTACTAACAAGTCTATTGTTGCAACGTTTTATTTTTGGTTTTGCCTTTTTTTTTTCCCCCCCTCACACAGCTTTCCACATACAACTAACTGGTCATGTCAGGTACCCTATTCTCAGAAGAAAAATTGAGACTTACACTGATATTTACCAACATGAGGCCATGCATGGAAATCAAATATAGGCATGGAGAAAACCTCCTATTACCCACATGTTCACAGCTGGATTTTACTTGGCTCTTTAGTCAATAAACAGCAGTAGCTACCTTTTGTGGCATTTTTACAACAGGAAATTTATTCTGCAGAAGAGAAATTAAACACCAGATACAGCCATCTAACTTTCTCCTAAACATAACCTTCTTGGGTTGTCAAACATCCTAATTAAGAAAAAAAAAAAAAAAAATCCCAAATCTGCTCTCCCTGGATTCAGTGTTCTCACTGATTTAGAATGGAAGCAGAATCAGACCTGTATTTTGCAATTATGGGATGTTAAACAATTCACTGGGTTAAAACGCCCCCCCCGCCCAAAAAAAAAAAAAAAAGCTAAACCAAAAGCCTGAAAAATTATTTATTTTACTAGAAAACATATATATCCTCCTCCTGAACTGCAGAAAAAGTCCAAGAAAGGCAAGGTGACATGGAGAATAAGCCTCAAGCAGTCAGAGTCTATTGACTGAAATTCTTCAGGCAATGCCATAATAATGGAAACAGAATAGTCTACATTATTTTTGTGAACTTGCTCAGACTCCTGGAGCTAGCATTGCCAGGGTTTGCTGTTATCAGTACAGTAAATATTCAGCTCAGCACAGCAAATAGCTGGGGAGACACCCACATAATCGCCAAATCAGAAGGTAGGACTGCCCAAAACAGCCTTAAATTACTCATTGCTCGCTTCAGCAAGTGTTCCCAGTCACTTCTCCTCAGGTCTGTGTGTTCTGCACAGTGAAGCACAGCATATCAATTTTTCATCTTGCATCTTCTGGACTTCTCTAGCTCTCCGATACAGAGTTATGATGCATCAGAGAAATTTAGAGTAGTTTGGGAAAGTGTGTTTGGCATTTTCTCCCATGAGTGAGTTAAAATCCCAGAGAGACTGTTTTGGTTTCTTCTCCCAGACTTTTAGTAAGAAGAGATAAGACCACCAAAAAACAACATCACAAAACAGAATTAAAAATAGTCCAGAGGCAGGTTTGAGTGCTCAGTTTTCTGTAATTTAATTTTGCCACTAGGTCTCACTTTTTAATATTTTTTTTCCTAAAGTACTGAAAATCTGAATTTTCTTATATCCTCTTACTTGTGCCCAGCTCCATTATCTAAAAATTTTATTGAATTTGAACTGCAGCTACCTTCTTATCACAAAAAAAGTTGGAAGGAGTTTATGCCATCTGTGTACAGAGTATACACAGTGTGTTTGGTTTACAACAGTCAGATGCAAGATAACTGAACATACACCCATCCTTTACGTTATATTGACACAAGCGGCATTGTGAGATAAGCACTGGAGTGCACGCACACCCGTGCCCCACGCACAGCTCCAGCCGTTACCTTACACAGCGCAGAAGCCTCCCAGCTCTGCCCTTCTTCGCATGCTTCAAATCACAGACTATTCTTTACGAGCTGATGGGCCAGTGCTTTAGCTGAAATTGTGACAGACTTTCCAGCATTAGAGTGCTTTATTATGAAGTGAATAGAGTCACAAAACCTACAGAATTTATCCTTATTTATTTAGTAAAAAAAAACAATATTCAAACAATTTGTTTCAGTTTAACTACTTTTCCCTTCCCTCTTTCCCCATTTCACTCCTGTTTCACCCCTCAAATGCTAGGATATAAAAGTGGGTTAACTATTATTAATTTTTACTGAAGATGCTAGACTTCAGTCACTGGAAAAAAACATAAACCAGCTCTGCAGTCTGTCATAGTTCACACAATGCCATTGAATTAGCAGCCCTCCCAGACTCATACTTTTGCTAAAAGAACCTCTGTTCAGTGTAAGTGATGACAGATAACAGCATTACTGTTATTGTAATACGATATCAGTATTCGGCTGCCTGCTACTTCAAGGTAAACTACTGTAACTTTAGCGTGGTTACCAAAAAGCATCAGCAGTATCAAAGTCATAGTATGTCGGAGAGCAGCGTTAATCCAGCCATCTGAAGCTGTTTTTCTCACAGCAGGCATGGGACCTTAAAACTTGCCACCTTGAGCTGCGGGTGCTCATGACATATTTCTTTCATCAGCTTACCGAGAAAGTTATAAAGATTCACATGGCAAATATTTCATGTGTGGATCAGGTACATGTAAATCACCTGCCTGTAAAACTGTGTGCAATCTGCCTGCACATACAATAACTAATGATTCCTCAAACAACCTGACACCGATAATATCCTTAAATAACATTGACTCACCAGTGCTATCACCTGCATCTGCAAAACCCAGAGGGCCAGGCTATTTAAGGGACATGTGTGTGCGATATACCTTCTGGCCAGAGTCTGAGCCCCCAAAGCGCTGAGAAAGTTTCTGTACAAACAGAGGTGGAGTGCTACTCAAAACCATCTGAACAGATGTATCCTTGAATGGTTACACTACGTGTAGACATCATGTTACAACGGTGTTCCCTCCCGAGATCTGGCTCAGGACCTGCTCGGTTTTGTTCTCAAGATTTTTTTCTTAAATTATTTTTTTTCTTTTAAGTGGAAGACGCTTAATGTTAAAAAAAGCCAGGAGGTCTGCTTAGACTGTCATGGAAATGATTTTTGACCAGATTTATGTGCAGGTACGATGGCCTGAAGAGAGAGAAATGACAAAGAAAGATGCTGTTAGATCTCTTATTTACAATAACCCATAGTGTATGCCCATCATGAATCAGAAGCACAGAAGAAACGAAGAAAGTGATTACTGAGTTCATTCATGTCTCAAAATCATCAAAAATACACAATCCAAGGAGTTTCCAGTCCCAGTGAAATGTAACAGAAACTTAGCACACGTGCCAAGATGCCGACTCTGTGCAAACTCAGGGGCTCTCGGCTGCAGCTGCTCCACTGCCTGGGGATCATCGCCAGCAAGACAGATATTGCAAGACCACGGGATTTACTGCTGCAATGATACCCCAGTCTCAGCTTTTGCATCACTAAATCCTCAAGAGAACTGCAACAGCGATGGACAACTTAGAAACGCGACTGTAAATCTCCTGTTCACACAGTCCTGCTATGAAGATGAGTGGAACTTACCTCACCCGACCCATCTGAGTAATTACAGAGAAATATTTGGAAAGTGTCAATATGGTGAAAGATTGATTACATCCCTTCCTAAGACAACTTATGCTTCAAAAAGCAAATGAAGTGTTTGCTTCAGGTAAAGTAGCAGCAGTGAAGGACCTTGGGGGACCAGGGGTGGAACAAATAACTTCAAGTTATTAAGTTACTAAAAGCTAACTTTTAATAAATTAAAACAAAACTAAACTGGGAACCTGATCAGAGTTGGTGACAAAGGACAATCTGACAGATATTCTGCTGGGAGATGGATTTTACTTTTTGTAATAGCCTTTTTTGTTCTCTTGCAAACAACCAACCAACCAACAACAACTAAACCAACCGCAACAATTAAAAGGAGTCTTTTAAAGAAACTAGTAAGGGTGAGTTTAGAATTAGCTGCCCAGAAAAAAAATATATATGCAAATGTGTATTTGTATTTATAGAAGAAAAGATCAAGCACAAAAATGCCATGGAAGAAAGTCAAGCGCTCCCTTCAGCTCCTGCCCACAAGCTGGACATTCCATCCAGGGGTTCCCATTGTTTCATGATATTTAAGAGAATAAAGCCCTCGCTTCCTTTACAGCAGGGAGCTCTGGCAATGAGGATGGGATCCAGAGTATAGTTGCTATTTTGAGTGCTGGAAGGAAGCAAAGAGCTATTCTGTGGAAAGGCGGAGACACTTTGTTTGAGCTGTGCATGCGGTGATTCAACAAGAGAAGATATTCTAGGGGTGTTTGAAAAGGGATCCTGAACCAGCTCCAGGTATAAAATGCTGCAGAATTTTTTGTGTGTGTATGGGCAAGCAACACAGACACTGTAAAATTCATTGTACGTCAGTATAGAAGGGAAACACTGAAAGAGAAAGGGAAAAAGAGTTTTTGATGTGACAGTGAAGAGGATCACGCTCTATGTAATGCTGGAGAGGTCATCAATAAATATTACATGTGTGCGCTACCTTTAACATGACATTGAAAAAGCTTAATTAATCTTAGAAATAACAATCTCTGCAGCAGGCATGTAGAATCAAATCATATCTGCTTATATCACAAGTTTTGGATTAAATACTTCAGAGCTTTTCTTAAAGCAATAGGCCTTGAATGTGTAGGAAAAATACTTTTGCTGATGCCCTCTTCTGTGCCACACAGATATGGAGAAGGCGTTACAGCCTGTAGCTACAGAGTTACCTTTTGCACCCATTCGGAAAGGTGATGCAGTTAACAGTATTTTCTTCTGCCCTTGAAGCCAACCATCCAGTGAGGGTACCCAAGCTGAAGGACAAACCCAAATGTCCCAAAACTGGAGTAGAATTCAGATCAGGATGCTGGTGACAAGTTATAACTAGAGCAAGGTAAGAGCATGCGTTGGCTGTAATAAAATATATTATGCTTACGCCACTGTGTACTTTGTTGGTTGGAATTACGAGAAACAGCATATTTAGCATAGAGTTCAATGGACCAAAGATATTGTAAGGACAGAGGCACAGCAACAGATCCCCCTACACAAGGGAGCAGGGAACAATGTGCATTATTATCTTTGGAAAGAAGGTGACCTCTGTTAGCAGCTACAAACACCTTCCATGGGTGTTAAAACACCGTCAAGAGTTGGGATCTCTCCTGTATTTCTGGATGTCTGGCTGTGTCACCAAGATGCCCTTCTGTGTAAAAGCAGGAATAATACCTGTGATCAATAGGATTCATATCCACAAAACACAGTGCATGAGGGTTTACAAAGTCCTATATAAGTACTGCATATTTATTATTTTTCCATATCACTGTAGAGGACTGAGGACAGCATCAGTAATGGAAAAAAGGTTTACAATGAGCAGTTAAGTAACCTTGCCAGACAGTCAGGGCAGAAAGCTCTAAGTTGTTGTACATATACATCATACCAGTGAAAGTCACAATTAATTCAACAGACTAGGAAGTGCTTGCAACTTAACAACCTTTTACTCTTTAACTCTATTTTATGTTCTATTGTTTTTCTTTTAAGAGCAATTGTGTTGGCAACTGGCAAAGAGTAAAGAGGATTAGCAAAAACTTACAGCTGCCCCCTTCTAGCACCCCCCTGGAAAAAAAATAATTCCTTATTAATGTAAACATAACTAACAAATCTCAACCAAAATCTTTCTAACTAGACAGTAGCTTAAAATCATCAAGAACTGTACATGAGTACTGAATATTGATCATTCTTTTTTCATGCAATACCGTAGCTCTGACAAAGCTCCACTAAAGACCTAATTGCATAATAATTAACTTAAATGTTGAAACATGTTATCCTTTCTATAATATATACATATCATTAATGAAAAGGCCGAAATCACTCGCAAAACAATGTGAATCTAGATGACAAGATCAGGGTCTGATCTCAGCGATATTAATATACACCTAGAGAAAACACGAATTTTCATCTTCTCTACTGAGTTGAGACTCCAGGCCCAGAGTTAACTAATACAGGAAATAAAAACACAGCCATATGCCCAAAGGCTTGATGAACCTCATTTGCTGAGCATACAGTATCAAGTTTTAAACCCCTGCTTAATCTCCAAATAAAAATTTAGAGGGAGTTTGAAGAAATACTGTGCAGTGCCAATGACAAACTTATCAGCAGACATATGTTAGACAACATGCTAAAATACCCTCACATCAACTTGTCAACAATAACCACCAACTAACAGACAACCCTGACAAAATAATAGTCAGGGCTTGATTCAAAACAGAGAGGAAAATGCAGATAAATGTATATTATCTAAACAAGTTGTATGTGACTTTGGTGTCTATTGAATGAAATAACATTACTCCAAGTTCGGAAGCATGATTTGTTCTGATTACAACTGAATGACTAAGTTTCTACCCTCAAAAATTTTCTTCCACTGTGCAGGGTAACTATGACAAATGCAAAATGATTGCACTGTTCCTGCCCCTGCAACGAAGCTTTTCTGCTATCCTGGAGCTGCAGCATTACCATTCAGCCAGATTTAGCCATAGCATCTTCTGAGTCCTCCATCAACTTTTTGCATAGAGGAAGTTCATGGATATAAAGAGGCAGGTTTGGCTCACAGTATTTAGGACAGCATGAAGATCCCTTCATCTAAAAGATTCCTGATGCTTAATATAAGCAGCTACCTGGAACTAGCAAGGACACTGAGGAGAAAACTTTCATCCCTGCAGTAAGTGTCTTGGGACTTGTTACGACTACAGGTGGTCAGACACTTGACTTTGTGTCTCTCCTGAAAGACAGCACCTCCAGCAACGCAGTACTCCCTAGTGTCACACCTCTTCAGTAGCACCTAAAAGGGAGGGCATACCTCCTACTGAGTCACCAAACACTGCTTCCCACAGTACTGAGACTTTTCCTTAGAGGACTTTCCTTTTAAAATAAAAATTGTCAGTCTAGTGGTGCAGTGCCAATAACTCCACATGCTTTTGGTTTTGTATATTCTGAAGGTTGCTTTTAAAAAAAGGGTTTCATTACATGACGGGTTACAGTCAAGTGATGTGTCAGAAGTTTTGAACTGATATAGTTTTTTTGCAACTGGACATGTTCTTCTCAATCTCCACCCAGTCATTTAGAAGGCACATTCTAGCGTTCACCTACATGTCCCTTTTAAAGCAAGAGACGAATACAGTCTGCATTCCTTGGTAACAGTTTTAGGTTATTTTTTAAATTCCACTTCTAAAGATCACAAAATAATGAAACTTTTTTTCTTTAATCAGAGGAAACTTTGTATTGAATTGTAGGCAACAATGCATTTGAGATACAGAAACCAAGAATGAAAGTGGAGCTGGTAGAACACCCACAGAAATGTCTTGCCTTCTTCCGATAGAGAATCATGCTTTTAAGGTGTCCAGGCAGAAAATTTTCTGGAATTTTAAATACGTTAATAGTTCAAAGTACTGATGACTCCAAGCCAAAACCCCAAATTGGAAAGTTCCTGAGCTCTGGGTAACATTCAGCCTGCAGTTGTAAAAGAGTGAAACAGAAATTCAGATGGAAACACGCACACCTTTTGTGAAGTTCTAATCTGAGGTTGGCACCTGACCAGAAATAACCAATAGAGACCCCATCTTGAAGACCTGACCTCAGGACCAAGAAGTCTTTAGAATAAAATGGAAATGTCTTCCTGAAATGTACGAGAGGCTGGTTTCTCTCTTGTTGCACTTTCTCCAAACTATCTCCACTCGTTAGTTCTTAAAGGACATTGGCAAATGACACCCCTTAGGCTGTATAAATCTCTGCAGAAGAAACAGCATAATTTTTCTCCCATCACAAACCTTCCAGTCTAATATTTGACAGCCTAGATCAGGTGCTGTCCAAACATTTATTAAAACATTTTAAATGATGAATATATCCAATTATTACTATTAATGCAGCTAATACTGACTAATGAGGGGGAAACATACTAGCTTGTGTCCCGCAATTCATTACCCCTGCCTTGTCAACAATTCAAAGCCCAAAACCTAATCATCCATACCGGGCCCTGTTATATTTCACACGTCACATTTAATAAGTCACTCAGTGCCTATAAATTAATGTAACATGTCAGCGTTTATGAGTGCGGCTTTGTCGCTGTTAACAAATGATGTGCTGGCCTGGTCTGCTGCAGCTCGGCAGTGACGAACGATGGAGGATGATTTCTCTCCAAACTATAAACTACACACTAGGGTCCACAGCAACATATAGATACACATATACACACGGGCACATGTGCACGCATGCATGTACACACATACTGTGTACGGACATGGTATATAATACAAAGAATGTGCACCTGTATATGCTTTTATAGGTATATTTCATACGTTTTGATGCAGATTATTTTGCAGATCAGTCATTATATTTTATCAACATATAACATACCTATTCATACATGCATATACATGCACACTAAATACCAGACAGTATTACAGGAACGTATATGCAACTTTTCAGCAAGTTTACCAAAACCATGGCTACTGTATGTAACGTTACAATTTCACAACCAAGTTTATAGAACAATACCACATACAAGTGGGGCCAAGCTGGATTTACAATTAACCTGAATACCTGTAATATTTTCATGCTTAGTGCTTCCATAGCTAACCACAGCCTGAAACAGAAATGAAACACCGTAGACTTGTATCGCAAAAGTTGATGATAAACTGCAGGTGACTGGCATGGCACCAATAGTTTCTTTTCTTTTTCTTGAGCAAAACTGACTTTTTTCAAAGAGTATGAATAGATAACAACTTAAAGGCACACAGTACATGAAGAAAAAATGTCCATGTGATATACATGTACTTTTTAACATGCTTCTTCCTATTCTCCTGCAAGAAGTGTAAGCATCAGAAAATAACAGGGGAAAATGTCAGTGTCTTTTTGGTTACTTTGGTTACAGCTGTGGCAGGTTCAGGATTGATGAAAGACATCTGGATCTACATACGGCTGCATTAAGTACTATATGCAGTAATAAAACTGCATGTTGCAAAAGCACACTGTAGCCAGGAGGGAGGTTGTCACTGGAAGCAGCTTTTATAGAGCTCAACTGGTTTGTCAGCACCAGAGGAAGAAGACAGATAAGGAAAGGACCTCTGAGAGCTGAGCTCTTAGCCCCTGGGAAAGCTGAATCTTACCAAATCACAGACCAGGAACTCAGTTTTGGCTTTGTAACAAAGCTTTCCCGATGGTAATGCCAGTTTTACCTTTCTGTTCTCTTTTATATCAATGACGTATCCTGTGTTAACAGCAACAGATTTGTTATGAAGCAAAATGTATTCAAATACACACAACAATTTGAAAAGTTTAACTGAGACACAAATGCATTGGTGATGAGCCCACAGCCAGTCTGGGAGTCATAGATCTGACTGTGAATTTTCTGGGTACTTTTTTTGCCTCTGTTGGGAAATGACAGTCTGCAAAAAATAAACATTTGTGGGACAGAGTCACGTTTGAGGGTCTGCCAGTATGAAAAAAATGTTCAGAAAAAACCCTCCAGTGTGTGAAAACATCATCTTCAGAGAGTTTATAAATGAAAAGCATCTTTTCCTGGTAAAATACAAATCTTGCTTGCAAATTTTAACTAAAGTGAAAAAAAAAATTTAGAAATACATTTAAAACATTGACATGGAAATAATAGCATTTTTACTCACAAATTTCCCTTTTGTCTTGGACCATTGACTCACAAATAGCATAGTGTTTCTGGTTGTGGGGTGTTTGTTGTTTTTTTTTTTTAACCCTAGTTTCAAACCAGAAAACTCTTGAAAGGTCTCCAGACCTGGAGGAAGGTTTCCTGCATAGGTCTAGCAAAAACCTCACAGACGTTTGCCCTGTGATCCCCTGGGGCTCAAGCCACTGAAGCTAAGCCCACCTCTGAGGGAGCATCACACTTCGAGCAACACTGGGACGTGGGAATCCCTGCACATCTACATTGCATTGAATTTGGGACCAGTCACAGGTATCGAGATTTAAATTCACCTCTTAGGAACAAAGAGCAGAGAGCACACACAGCAGTGCTGATGCCACTAAGATCCCCTCTGCCAGCTGGGGCTGGGAAACCTTCCCAAGCTTTCCACTCAGGCAGCACAGACAGAGATGGGCTTCTCCAGAGGCCAGTCCTGGGCAGGAGCCCAGCCCAAGTGCTCTGAATTGTCTTTGGAAAAAGTTTGTCTTTCCACATAGCCTCTGTGGAGTGTGGCCAGCTTCCCGATATGGGCCTTTCCACCGGACTCCAGGACTAAGTTGTGCAAATTCCCTCTTGAAAGATGCCTTCTTACAGAATAGGAAATTTTAACCTTTCTATAAATACTGTCTCCAAAATGTATATACTTAAACAGTTTTCAAAACGCCTTAGGTTTCAACAACCGACAAAAGGTTTCCTCTTTGCTTAGCATCAGCAACCATGATTCAGTGCTTCCATGTCCTACTGAAGCAGCAATACTGAACAACAGCGCAGCAAACCCTGGCAGGGCCATCCAATGGTTAAAGTACTGGACCAGAACACAGAAGACCTAGATTCACGTCTCTGCTTGGTATACTTTGTAAGCCGCCAAGTTGCTTTTAAGCTGCTAAAGATGCAATTAAGCCCTCCTGAAAGTCCTACTGAACATTTTACTGCATCTTTAGAAGTCAAAACACTTTTAAAAATCTAGCTTTAAATCTCTGTGTCTTTTCTTCCTATCTTTAAAATAGGGATCACGACATTTCCCTAGCACATAGGTACTGTAAGGATAGATAAAGACAAAGACACTTTCTAAAAGGTGTCACATATATCTCAGATTCTCTCATGTATTGTTGGCATAAAAAAAAAAAAAACTTAGGTATTTTTAAAGACTTCTGATACCTAAAGGGGAAAACTATGTAGGATTTCATAGACCTGTTTTTTCAAATGTCTCTAAGAAAATTACTCAGTATAGGCAGTATCGGTGAAAGAAGCACACTTTTTTTGTTTTTCTAGGTCGTGTACAGGTTTTTTTGGCACTTCATACATTTAGACTAATAGATATGGTAAAATTTTGTTGAAAGGCTTGAGCATCGCTGCTCCTGCACTCTACATAATTGGGCACTACCCTGTGCTGAAGGAAACAGTTTCGGAGTACAGTCTGAGGTCAACCACAGTGCGGCAGCGTGCGGTGCATAACAGCAAAGGCTAGTTCACCTATTAAAGATAAGTGATGCCTTGGTGTCCCAGCAGCCTGCCATTTGCACAATGTTAAAGGTAATAAAGACTCTGAAAACCCAGGACCACATTCCAGCCAAGCAATACAGAGACCTCTTACTAGAGAAAATCAGGAAGGCAGACAAACAAGATCCCCAAGAAATTAAATATTTTAACAATTTCACTAAAGAAAATTTATTTGGTAATTGGCTATTAAAATGTGTGTTATTTTCCCTAAAAGCAATATTGTATTTCTAGCACCTAACTCAGAAATTATATGGTGCAAACCTTCTCTCCAGGTAACTCTGTGACAACACCTAGGCAAGCAGAAATTGAGACCAATATTCCTGACCAAAACCAAATTGTTTGAGCAGCTCAGCTGTACAGCACCCTCCATCACTTTTTTTTTTTAAATCCCATTCTCCTCAGTGTCCTGTCCTTCATTTACCATCTTTAGTCCTTTCAGTCATAAATTTTGTGGGGCAATACTATACTATTTGTATAGAAATGTGACCTACCGGAGGCCTTCAGGTAGTACTGCAAAATACACGATATATAAGAACAAACAATCTTTTTTTTTTTTTCCCCTACATACACATTAAGCTCCAAATGGGCAGGAAGAAAAGCAGAAAGTGAGCTGAGTGCTAACAGGAAAGCTTAGTAATGTACACATGCCACAACAGTCACGCTCTGAAACTTAGAAAACTCTATGAGAAAGGTGGAGATTTTGCAATAAACCTACCACACCAGCACTGCTGGAGAAAGCTTTAAAAAAAGGAAAAAAGTAGAATTACCCTGTTGCAAGGGATTCGTGGAACCTCTGAAATCTTGAGGAAAAGAAGAGAAATCTGCATGACAATAACATTGTTTCCTCCTCTGAGGGACCCACAGGGCTCACAAAATCGTACAGAAAAGAACACAGCTCTTTTCAATTCAGCCCATTGTATAGAACGGTGAATGTCGCAAGGTTTATTTTATAATGATTTATTATCAAGAAAAATAAGGGCTCAGGCAGAGACATATTTTCTCAAGAATTTATTGTTCACTAAAATGGTTTGTTTTGCAGAAACATTTCTTTTTGCTCTATTTTTTTCTGGCAGTTCCTTTTGGCTTCATCCTAGAGCTGCCTTCATCCATACTTTGCTTTGAGAAAGGTAAATCTTAAATCTTCACTTCTTCTGCTACCTGCTGCTCTCAGACTTCCCCTGAACAGGGATGCTGCACCCATAATCACTGCTAAGCCACCACCTTTTCCTCCTTGCACCATACCCGTCTGGTACCTCCCTTCTGAAACGTCAGAGATCACTCAGACCTCTGAAGAGCCAAGAAGGGAGCAAAGCACTGCCGATACAAGTCTCGGTCCACTGCCACCAGAGACAGAGGCATATGCCTGAAGCCCAGAGTGAGGATCTCCTCTCCTGAGCTCTGCTAGCAAAATCACTGCTGGGGAATACCCAGGTGGCCCAGGAGGACAGGCGCAGTCCAAGCCCGTCAGCCGGAGCAGAGGCTGGTGTTTGGGAACTGGCTCCCTGAGGGAAACAGCCGAACAGAAACTCAGCTGGAGGAACATCCTTCCTAATCTCTGCGTGAACAACGAAATAAGCTGCACTGAAATGAAGGGCTTTAACTAGCTCTCCTTACCACCTGCCTGCATGAACTAGCATCGCTACAAAACCCCTGGCTAGGTGTGTTTTTCATGATCCTGTGCTATTTCAGTGTCACCATAGACTTCAGCAGTCCTTCTTTCCTATGCGTTCCTACTGCACTTCCTTATTATAGCAGAGGGACAATTTATAATCTTGATGTACTTAGTCCCTACAGCCATCATGACAGTGAAGGAAGTGCCAATATTCTCTTTCCATAACGGAGGAAAATAAGTGACTCCACAAGGCCATGCAAAAGTTTTTGGGAAAAGAAGGGAAGGTATTCCAGTGCATGGACCAATACTCTGGCTCTGCTAGTGACTGAACTTCTACTCCAAAAATTATTTCTTTTAATTAGATAAGCAGAAGGATTAAAAGATTAAAATACAGTCTACCTGCATTTTCCACCTAGAACTAGCATTTGATTCAGAGAAGCCGAAAACTGAGCAGGCAAACAAAACTCCAAGTGCATTGTATGTCCAAGCTAAACTGATGCAATTTCACATATTCAGTAAAAAAATAAAGTCAAAAGTAGGTCAGAAAAGCTGACAGAATTAATCACAGAAAAGATGAATAGCAAACTGGATGGAAATAAGATCACTTTTCATGATGAATTCATAGTCAGTGTTTAATTGAGTACAATGAACTTGAAAATACACTTGGTGAATGTCTGCATTAGCTGGACTTCTGAATGTTCGTTAGCAGTTAAGATACACAAACTGATCAATAGTGTAAAACAAAGGAGCTCAGGTATGCATGTGTACTCATACATCACTTCAATAAATTACCCTGGGTGTTACATCTGGGAGAAGGGAGGGGGATGGATTTAGAACAATCATTTTGGGATCAAGAGCTAAATCATTTCAACCACATCTTGATTTCTGCAAAACTCGGCAGGAATTATGAGGCTTAACAGCATCTCAACAATTAGCATATTATAAATACAAAAATGATATATTAAAGCGAGAGGAGAAAAAGGCCAGCATTTTACACCTACAGTAATATAATTCCACTACTTAATGCAAAGTAACAGGCATTAGAGTGTTTGGGATCCTCTTGTATAGTGTTATCTGTTCTATCAGTAAATGAGACTATGTGAACAGTACAACCTATAAATAATTCAAGGCCTGAGATGGCAATTATAGAACCATGCACAACCAGCATGAATATTTTATGAAGGCTAAAACAGCCCTCAGAATGAATCATGGATAGATGAACACACACACATACACACACACACATTCAGCTGTTGGCCAAGTATTGCTTCCAGACATGGCTCATATCTGATCCTCAGTACATCTAAAAAGAAATTTCCTGAACACAAAAGTCAGAACTTACATCTGTATTTTTATATATTAAACGATATTAAAAAAAATAAAGTGTAGAAAAAAAAATGTTGCATTGCTGAGGGAAAATGTTTGTTTCTTTCATAAGATTTTGGTAGGAATTCTAAACAACTTTTTCCTATGCACAAAATGTGGTTGAAAAAAGCAAACTATGATGTACAACGAAAGGGCCTGCAAGGGCTATGCAGTAGATTGGCCTGCAAAATCTTCCCCTAAAGAAGGACTTGCCTACACGGAGATATTTACCAGTAGAGATATACTGGTGTAACTTCCCATATGGGCACTATTATTGCAGCACAAGAGCATTCACATGGGAGTTACAGCAGTATAACTACTCCAGCATAATTATACGGGTATAATTATGTCAGTAAATTTCCCTGTATTAGCAAGCCCAGATAAAACCTCCCTGTAAGGAGCACGGCACTGCTGCGTCCTGCCCCAGCGCACAGCCAACGGGCCTGCACCGAAATACAACTCGGAGCAGAGATCCCCACATCCTGCTCCCAAGCCAGAGTGCTCAGTGGCACATGTGTAACTGAATAACACGCTAGGAAAAAAAAAACACCAACACAAACAAACTTTTACATGCATATCATGCACAGACACAAAGACATGTATGTGCACACATACACACTATGGATATTTATACTGTATATAAATATACGATATATAAATATACATACATTTATTTATATGAATTTACATTTTAGAACATATGTGTTATAAACACTGTCTGATTAGTCCACAGATCACCTCTTTGAAATGAGGATGTATAATTTCTCCCATTCTCTGACTGCTAAAACTAAAATACACAGTTAAAACACCACCAGCTATTAAAAGAAACTGGGCTGGAACCTGAGTGACCATCAGATAACTCTTCTATGCCAAATATAAACAGATCTTCAATAGCTTGAAGATCTCTCATGTGCAAATATAACCGACAAGACTGGGCTTGGGTGCACAGCAGTCGACACCCATGCTTAAGAAATAAAGATTAAGACTGAGAACAGAAAAATGATAGGGCTAAGGAGGCAGTATCAGATGTTTCTTACTAATCTTAATACATTTTTGCCCCCCCCCCCCTCTTTTTTTTTTAAACTCTACTTGGGTCTTTCATTTGCATCTAAAAAAGGATCTTTTAAGGCTACAATTTAAAAAGATGCATTGCAGACAGGCTGCCGAGTCCTCCTGCAAGGATATGCCCATGAATAGGGTCACAGTGTCACAGACAGCACAGAGAGCACGAACTCACCCATCTCACTGCCTGTTCCTGCACGACCCCTATAATTTTGTGGGTTTGGCAAACACAAGGGGCAATTGTGTCAGCCAGGGTCAAGCTGCCATTGTGGGGGGGGTCTGTGGGCAGGATTGGTATCTGAGGGAGAGGAGTTGTGTCATGCTGGGTCAAGATACTGCAATTGTGGATGCCAATTTGGCAGCTACTAGGTGGGTTGCAGTTGTTTTCAAGGGAGGGAAGAGACGAGCATATAGGCGGCTCTGGAAGATATAGTTTGAACTGAAGCTGTTTCTAGAAGGTTTGGCACTGAGAAGAAAGTGAAGTTAGTTCAAGGAAGTGGGGAGATTGTACAGGCACAAAGCATCTGGGAGCTGGAATGGTTTAGGATATCTGCAGGGGAAGATGCAGCCTCTGAAGGGATTGGTGCCTTCAGCAACCTTTATCACCACGAGTATATCATCTTACTCAGCAAATAGATGCGTTTTCTCTAGCAGAAGAACCTGGAAAACAATACATCCCTCAGCCCATGAGAAACTGGTGTATTGGGGGAGAGGTTTCACAAGTGGGTCTTACAGCCTAATTCCACTTTGTTTGCAACCACCTCCTAACTCCACCTTTTTTCTCTCACCTGCCCATGCATTTGGAGATGCTGAATTCTGAGTCAAACTGTAAGTTGAATGTGATCAAACTCCTGCTACATATGGATCCAGCAAAGTAGAACTGTGGAGTTTGTTCTTTCTCATTTAAAGGCAGCAAATAAAAAAAATCATGAACAGAAACGCATACCTTGAGACCACAAGTCCAAAGGAAATACTCTGCTAATTGCAAGGGTGTATTAAAGTCATGAACTAAGTAAACTAATTTGCTCTTGGCATACTTTCTATACCTCCCAGGTTTCTGTTTAGAACCTCTGTTTAGACATTTCACAATTTAAATCTGGTGAAGTCTGAAAAAGGCCTTCAGAAGAAGGGGGGGAGGGGAACAGGCAACTGGTGTAATAAGCAGCTTTTGGAACTTGATCTGGCTTTCTATTCATTTGCAATATAGATTTGATTTCTAACTAAAAAAAAAATCTGAATGGTTAATCTTTTATTTTCATTACTTTGACATTTCTGTTTACCTTTCAGAAATGCTATCAGAGGCACAATGTGGCACTGGAAAGCTAAATGCTAACACATGGAGTGCTCTACAACTGCAAAAATTTCTCTCATACTTTTGCAAATACCACAGCCAAAATCAACAGTAAAAGTTTTATTTTCTTCATCATGAATTGACAGCTTATTTATCTCTAAGGAAGAACTTTCTAAACCCCTTAAGCTTCCAAACAACTGAGGAAGGATTCTGCTGACTATTCAAAAATATTTGTGCCTCATAAAATTAGAAGCTAAATTCTTCAATTCTTTGTGTGTTCCTTCCAAAAGAAAAGAAGTATGCACTATGAATTGCAACAGACTTCATGCAAACAAAAGTCAAAAGACTGATCTGCCAAAAAACTTTCTTATTAGCAGGGCATCTTTCGTCTGATATTAAACCTGTGTTTATCCATACTGTGCATAAAGTCCAGCTAAACAGTCTTCATGGTATCAGCTGATCTTAAATACACATAGACCTTCAAACACTTGGTCAAGTCTCATTAAAGTCAAAGTTTAACACATGCTTCAGTATGTGCAGAACAATGATGGATTTATATTAAATGCTCAATTGCTTTCTTGAATTACAGCCTTAACCACTTCATACTCCAGTGAAGGTAAACATGATCCTCCTCATAATGCTGGATAATGCCGATGCTTTATTACAGCGAGAGCACAGGCATTGCCAAATTGCCATTGCCTGCAGCAGAAATAGCTGTTTCTGGTGACTGCTAGGCTGAGTGAGATGGTACCTAAACGCTGTCCTGGAGCCATACAGGAGAGAACATAACCCTGCTGCTGCAGTACCCGACTAAAGGAAACCCGGACTCCATCAGCCACTAGCTATGCACCAGCATCTCCGACGAATGCTGCCTTCCAGTGAGCTAACTGCTTGTTTGCAGTAGAGACTTTAAATCAATACACGGAATGAAAGTATCCAGCAATGCTAACAGATCAAGTATTCAAATGTGGAATCCAAGTAACATTTCACTTGCCAGTAAAATGCCCAATGTAACTCATTCACCCATGAAAAGAGCTGTGTCTGAAGTCATCCTTATTTACAATGTGTTTGTGTCATATGTTTGTTTGGAAAGTGGAGGACGAGCTGGAGTAGGTTGCATCTCTCATAGCTTCCTTTCCACACACTCTGAATTCAGACTCCAAAGGTCTGAGCCTCACAAGGCAGTTACTGACGAGCAGAGCAAGGCACGCATTTATTTGCAGCAAAACTACATAAAACATATTTGCTGTGAAAGTGGTCTGTTAGCTTAAGCTTGTAAATCAGGAATCCCCTATGCAAAATATGGAGTTACTCTGCTCTAAAACTGGTATAACACAGAAATCAGACCATGTGCCACTTTACCTCCACTGCCCAAACTGCAAATAGAGTAGAAAAATTACCAGTCAACCAGGAATATGCTAATAAGCTATGAGTTTTTCTGGATGTCAAACTGCTCAAAATTCAGAATTTTTGTTTGACTTAGAAGCCTGAAATTTTGAAATTTATTTTCATCTGAAATCAAAATAAAAAACAACATGCTGTGAAAAACTAGAAATTGTACATGGAATATCAAAATCACCTTATGTAAGGCATGATAGAAGTATGCAATATGGTGGGAAATCTGTAATTTCCTCAGACATCTTGCTGGCCACCGTGATGTATACCACGGTCAAGTGAAACTTGATAACAGGAAAAAAAATCCCAGACTTCAGGTTTTCCTGTTTAAAGCTCTCAGACCACCCTATCCTTGGAGCTAATGGAGAAATCTCAGATAGCAGAAAAGAGCCCACAAGGAAAACAAAACCACCAGGAGCAGGAGGTGTCTCCAGCTATGTCATAGAAAGTATCATATAACATGTTCGTCCACTTATTTTTCTAAAGTAAGAGATCCTTTTCCACCACAAACTGCATGTAAAATATCACACCATAAAATTAAATATATGTTAAAAATTGTTTAAATGTATTTGATAAAAAAGCTATTATTGAAAGCACTATTCCATCCTGAAACTGGTATTTTTGTAAGCAATTGCATCCAAAAGGGATGGCTTGTTTCTAGGTTACTCTGCAGAGTGGCTGTCTCAAGAGAGATGAAAGAGCAAAGGTAGGTCTTTCCTGTATATTCCTATCAAGATATTAATGGACGTGATGGGAGAAAGCCTGAAGTGATGTCACTGGAGGCAGAGTGCACACAGTGTTATATGGATTCCATAATGGAGCAGGAGAGACAAGCCACAAACACGAGAGAGGGAAAGTGCTGATGAAAATCAGGCAAACAATAGCAAAATGGAAATTCAGTTGGAATAGAAGCTTTTGTGAAATGGGATAAATGGACACAGTTAAGTCCTCACTAAGGGGACATGGGCCGTACGAAGGAGCAGGAAAAAAGACCCACATCTGATACTACAAAACAAGTCTCTACAAGAGACTCCACTGTCCAGAGGGTCCTAAACCCATGTACCCCACTCTGTGAGCCTATTCAAAAATGCCATCCTGTAGGACCTTTCTAACCTACCGCAATGCAACACACAGCATTTTTTATAAGTCAGCAAAGCAACTCATTTTTGAGGATTGTCACAGAGCAACAGGAAATGCATCTTGCAGCATAAATGGTCATCCAGCATAGAAAGGAGATTTTGTGTTAAAGTTATATGTGCATACACATAAAACCAGTTCCCTGGGGGAAGAGACATTACATAACACCCCCACTATTTACTAAATGTAATTTCTGTTTTACTGAAATAAATGAAGACAGGTAACTACTGTAACCACGGAATCATAATAATGAACTGGCCAACAGATGGCAGCTGAACCAAATCACCTGATTTAAATAAGATCTGCATTCTCTTCAATCGGGCAAGTTTTGCAAACAGATTTAAGTCAACTGCCAGATAAAGATCAAGCAATTTCAGAGTCATGCTTCCTTGTAATGGATTATAACTTTATTGAGAATTATGTCTCTGAATCTGCACGTTTACAAAAACAAACAGTACTACTGTGGCAACTGAAGGGGGGGGGGGGGGTAACATCACTCTGTTTAATTTTGCTCACCAATGATATCATTAATACAATGAAAATAATGTGCTGTGCATGAATCTGGCTTCTGATGGCAAGCACTTTGGTGAGACTGAGGAAATACAAAGCAGAAACAGAGTCCTCGGGCAGTCAGTGAATATGAATTAAAAAAAAAAAAACACAAGAGAGCTTTCTGGCCTGAGGTTAGAGGCAGAGGTTGGCATTATTTTACATTAGAAACAATTCACATTCAAAACTGTAATTGATAGCAGTGAAGTGTTAGGGAAAAGAGACTGTGGTGTTCAGGCAGGCTGACCTGCCAATCAAACTCAACCTTTCTTTGAATGAATAAAAGCTTCATTGCCCTATTATGTGGATCTGGGCAGGCAGCACTAAAGTACCCTGTTTGTCAAGTTTATGTGCACTGCCCCAAGCTACTCAGACACCCATGCTCAATAATAACTTGAAATCGTCAGTGATTTTTGATAGGGTTTCTTTTAAAACATTTAGTGTTAATTTTACTAAGTCCCTGGGACTTAAAGAAACAGGAGGGCAATATTTCCACTCTGCTTTGTACAAAGACTGACAGACAATTGTGCTGCTGCTCTAGTTAAGGTAGAGAGGCTGTTGGTTGGTTTTGGGTTTTTTTTTTTTTTTTCAAACATCTGTGAAACCATGTAGTCTGAACGCTGCAGGCAACAGCTCCTTATCATTACAGGGAGGAAATGCTTGTCTTGATACTTTTTTTTTTTTTTGCCTCTCCTCCAGGCAGGAGAGCTCTTGTAAATAGAACAATTGGCCCTTTGCTAACCATTTGATGGGAGACTTTGGTTTTCCACGATTCCTTTCCTCTCCCAATTGCTGCCAGTCCATTATGGCCCTTACAGCACCAAATCCACTGCTTCTCTCATCCTGATGCACTTACAAGCACTGGAGACAACAGAATTATTTGCTGCAATCAAGTTGGTCTTTTTGTTTGCAAACTGACCATCTTTGGAGGTCTGCCGGTCTCTGCTGAGGGGTGCAGTGAGTGTTCGATGCTGAATTTGGCTGACGTGGCTGATCGTCTAAACTGCAGGGTGCTGTTTGGGGAACTCCTTGTATGGGGAACACCACCTTTACTCACGCAAGTCATTAGGAAGCTGATCTTTCAGGAAACAGTAGAGAAGATGGGGGAAAGGTCTGTAAGCAGAAGATACTCAGGCCTATGATGTTTAAGAAAGGACCTCACTGCCCTGCTCCAAAACTGCCCTGTTTCTTTCCTATGATCTTGTCCTTACTAGCTGTCTGTCTTTCTTAAATGGAAAGCGGGTGTCTGGTCGCTATGGAATACAGGTCACTGTTTCTGTGCAATGAGAAGTGTTAGATCTCTGCAAGGTCAGGTGACAGCCATTTTGAGGACTGATTCTGACAGCTCTGTTTGCTGAGGGCAACGCTGAGAGGTCCTCGCTCTGAATGTGAACATTGACAAATACTCTCCGGGCAGAGGATCTCCTGCTGCCTGCACAGCTCACTCCCCATTTTACTCGACTAACTTGTGTGAGAAGCACTTGTTCTCACAGCCTCTGCAGTTTCTTTTTACCTCCTAAATCTCCCTATTAGCAAGTATACAAAGCCAGTTTAATTCCGATGTGTCCACATTTGAAGTTTTTCATAAAGCTGCTGGGAAATTAGTTCACTGTGTCCAGATATTCTTGTTGACACATAAATATGATAAACTACATATAAATACAAATAAGATCTCCTCCCAGAGTACAAGAACAAAAATGGTGTCACCATGAGAAAGCCGCCTTCCAAAGACAGCTCAATTTCCAAACCTGATTTAGCAAGCAAAGTTTCTGATTACATTCAGCCACTGCTTTTCCAGTCCTCTTCACAAGTGATTGAGGGGAAAAGTTACTTTTGCAAGAGATAACTGAATGTTGCAGCAAACAAACAAGGCAGTAGTCTGTGGCTAGAAAAAGTAGCAATGAAACCTTTCTTAAAACACTTACAAAGCTATTAAAGGAGACAGAGAGAAGAAAGTGAAGCAGAAAAGAGGAGTGTTCATCCAACTTCTGCGTTTTAAATCACATCACTGTCCCTCTTCCTTAGCCTATTGTCTCCCAAGTTTTAAATATCTTCTAAGCTGTGTTTTCAAAGAGGAAGCTCTGTGTACCAGCAAACAGACAAGTTGGTTGAAAATAGATTCATCAGGCTTCAAAGGATTATTGTTTGCAAAGAGATAGTACAAACATTACTATTTCACAGTACAGCTATGACATTATTAACCTACTGTGCAAGGATTTTATTGCCAGATTGGTTCATTTATCAAAAATAAGGGAAATTCAAAGCATCATAAGGAAGCTAACATTTCAGCAGGCTTGGCTTTCACTTAATGTCATTAATCTATCCATTTACACAAGAGGTAAAAGCGTTCGTTTAGCAGTGCCTCACAGTTCATCGTAAGAGCCTTGATTCAGTTTCTGAGCATCAGTACATCAATACCACACTTGGCAGCAGCGGAAATATTAGTATTTTTGCTATGAAATGAATTTTTTTTACTTGAAGCGTCCCCTCCCTAGCTAAGTGTTGGGAGGAGGATGACATTTGCTATATGTGAAAAGTGTGTATGTGCACAAATACAGCTAATTCTGGAGATGAGAAAGAGATATTCAGATACTGCAATATACATGTCATTAAAAGAATCAAAACTTTTATATAAAAGAATTTGTGTCTTCATGTTGTGATATCACAAGGTAAAAGCAAAGAGTGTGCTGGGGGAAGAAACATCGAACAATGACTCCTTTTTTTTTTTTTGTAAAGAAACTGATGGCAAACATCTCAATAATTCATGAAGAAGCAATTGATTTTTTTGGCTGGAAGGACTGGCTCCTTTCGACTTGTCCTCTCCAGAGGAAAAGCTCATTAACACAGAGGTGTGGGGGGCGGGGTGTGCACGTGTAGATTCGGTATGCGTGTGCATGTGTTTGTGCGCACACTATTTATGTGCGTACTTTTATCTAACTTTTAGACATCTCACACAAATGTGATATTATGTTTTTATCTATACAAAGACTAAAGATACAAATGCACAAACACACATACACACACTGAAAATACCCTTATGGATTTTCATTACCATATTCAGACTTCCCTATTCCCAAAGACTTTCACGAAGACCCTAAATTATGGTCTTTTAATTGACCCAGCTCCAAAGCATGCAGAGTGCTGAGATCCCAAGATACATATAGTATTTTTGCAATACATTATGGGTCAAATTCATTTCAGGTACAACCCATTTGCAGTGACTAGTTATATCTTTTGAGAATGTTAGCCCCCAGAGTACAGTGACAGCAATTACCCCTATTTTCCTGCAGGAAACATTACAATATATTTGAACGGTACTGAAAGCCCAGGAAAATGTGCTTATAGCCATGGCTCCCTCAGATGCCTAATAATGGAAATTATAATGTCTCCAGTTCAGCCTACTCGGTTTTGACCTCAACGGTCAAGACCTAAGAGGAAGGTGCGTGGGGTTTGGTTTTTTTTTTTTTTTTCCTTAAACCCTCTGCATTTATCACTGTTTTAACGATTTTTAAAGAGCTTTTTCAACTCACTGGAAAAGTAGCATGCAACACCCAGTCCTTTGTGACTGGTTTTGGTTAACCCCACACAGCCAAGGTATACAGAAGTTGAACTAAAGCTGTGACTTCATCCTCATGCCTGGATACTGCAAGTTCATACCCTTGCATATCACATATAGCATACGTTGCAATAGGTTGGGAGAAAAGTGGAGAGATAAAGAAAATTTACTAGCCTGAGACTTGAAGGATATACTTTCTGCATGGTGTGCAGGGTATAGGTGGTTATTCTCAATGAAGTACATGCAATCCACCTCCTATAGAAGCCTGAGCTTCAGCAGTAGCTTGTATGGTTAGAAGGTATTCTAGCATCCAGTGATCCATTAAGTCTGTGAAACCCAGGAATTTACTCCTCTGCTACCCCCCACTTCACAGTCTCCTCCCCAGCTTCCCGTCTCCTTCCCTTGCTCCCTTTCTTCCCCTCTTCTCATTTCACCCTCGCAGACAGAAAACCCTTTCTGATCAGTGCACCACAGCGAGTTGGGTGCATGCAGTGGGACACTGCACGGCCCAGATGTTCCATGTCCCTGCAAACAGGATTGAGCTGTACCTACCCACACCACAAACAAATTGTTGACAGCAGCCCTCAGTACAGGGGCACTGGGCCAGTCAGTGCTCCTCTCCTCCAGGGCTTCACATACCTAAGACCTACTTCTGGACCAAGATGCCTCAGTTCCCAGCTCGCTCTCCACCCACAATCCATTCACTTATACTGGGATATATTCTCTATACTGGGAAGCTGGTATGTCAAGGCACAGCTATTGTTATACAGAACATACCACAAACCCAAGAGGAACATATGGATTATTTCTCCTCTTTCCCATACATGACTGTACCACCGCAAAGCAAAGGGAGCTTCACTATATTTAATGCACTTTTCTAAGCATATACCATTGTCTAGAATTACTTACTTCTAAACAATATCAGGGACCAAACAACAACACTGCCTTTGAAAATTTAAAGTTTAGCAGCATGTTTTAAAACTCAGAAGATGAGGAATTATTTTGGTTTTTGCCAACTATGAATTGCAAACCCAAATGATTAACCTCTCCGCTGGGCTCCCTGTTTCCAGGGGAAACAGCAGAAACGACGACTTCTATGCTTAAATCTCTAAATCAGATTGCACAGAGTAGTGCCGGCAGGTGATAGCTGAGCAGAGGATACATCCTTTTGTCATCAAAACCTTACAAATTATTTATTTGATCAGGAAGGAGAGCTGAAAAAGGCATCATATATTGATAGTTACTATTTCAGGGCAGGTTGCCATCCTTTCCAGTTGCTGTAAGAATAAAGGAACAACCCTTAAAATACACTCAACTCTCCATACATCATATTTTTGGTGTGGATGAACATTGAACTTACAGCTCAGACCACAAAGCTACTACATCTCTCGGTAATGGATTTGTGCAGCATATGATCCCATCAGCTGTGCCCCAGAAACCCTGGGCTTGTTTTTTGGCTTTGCCACTGATCTATTGTGTGAGTTTGGGATAATCACTTTATCCAGTTGTGCCTCTCTCTGTTCTCTTCTTCCCTGCTGTTGCCTGTCTTTGACTATGTATATATACAGCAAGGATTTCTGAGAACAGGGACTGGTTTCTATTGTGTATAGAAAGTGTAATTTAGCATTCCAATTTTTGCTAAAGCCATAAAGCTACTTCAAAAATAAGTAACAACAACATACCTATCCATATATCTATTTATGCACCCCCATTCAATCCCAGCTGGCATACTGTGTATTTTGGGGCCCAGCTCCTCGAGGGAACAGTTCACAGATATTTAGCAGTTTTCATCAGCTAACTTAGGAAGAGTAGTATGAGCCTGCCCTGCCTCCCCATTGGTTCTTCAACACCCATCCGAAGTATTGCTTCTAATGCTGACTAGCATTATTGAAATTCTCACAATGATAGCTATTTTATCTCTGTTTCCATGTGATTTTTGTGAGGATTTCATCATGTCATTTTTTAAAGGTTGATTTCTGGATTTCCTATGGTGTTGGGAAAACCAGAAAAATATATAAACTGGAAAGCAAACCCTTTACTTACCATCATACAAGACTGCAAATAGAGAGAAACTAATATTTCTGTATTTAAAAATCTTCTGATTTTATATTCAATCTCATTATTCTGGAGGGAGCTAGTGTTAGAGCACCTTGGGTTGTCACACTCCCAACCTGACAGATTCAAGGTCCCAAGGAGACAAAAAGGATTTCAGATGCAGAACAAACTCCCTCCAAAAGCAGGGCTTTTCTTGAAGTCTTCCAAAGTATAAATACCTACGACCATAATGGCCTCCATAAAGGTAAACACTGAGCCAAGTATCTGTTTCAGCAGTGGTCAACACTGGCTATGTGAAAGGAGAAAACAGGAACATGGAAAGTGTATCTGACTGTACACTCCCAGCTTCCAGCAATGAAAGTTTCAGGGCTCCCTGAGCCCAGAGATTGTATCTGAGCCCTCATATTTAATAGGCTTTGTCAGATCTATCCTCCTTGAACTTATTTCTCTTTGAACTTATTTACAGTTTTGACCTCCACAACATCCTGTTGCAATGGGTTCCACAATTTAATTATGCATTGTGTGAAAAAGTACTTCCTCTGTTTGTGTTAAACCTGCTATCTGACCATTTAACAGGGAAATTTTTACTCCTTGTATTGGGAATTGTGAATATTCATTCCATATTCCCTTTGATAATTTCATAGTCTTGATAATATCTTCCTTCACTGATCTGTTTTCCATCCTAAAGATTCCTGGTCTCTACAATCTCTTCTCATATATGAATCATTCCATAATCCTGAATATCCCTCCTCCTACCTCCTGCCCCTGCCAAGATACCTACTTCCTTCACTTATTTGTGTTCCAATTAGGATGTTGGGAAGTAAAAAAAAAAAAAGCAGAAGCTGAAGGAATCCTATTGATAAATGTTTTGTTCACACAACTCTCTTTATTTTGTTTTGTTTTTTTTTAATTTGTTTCTGTAAGATTTCATTTTGTAAGAATCAGGAGAATAAAATAAATGCATTTCTTAAAATACGGTCCTTTCTCTCTAAACTTGATTCTAAGTGCAAAACATTTCAAAAAACCCCAATATTTCAAAAATTACATTATGGCCATTACAAAATTGCCAATGAACAGAAAGATGATGACTAAAGGGTAGGTGCACAGAAGACAAGTTCTTGTAAAATGTGGTTTGACAGCTCCTGGAGTCCAGAGTTTAACAAGGAAGGGATTTTACTAATCTTGGTTAACTTTCCATTTCCCTCCTGTAATACAATAAGTGATGCTCCTTTATTTACTTGTGCTATTCGAATTTGATCCCCTTGATCCCCACTGCCTTCACAGCCTTGCACTTCCAGTTTTGCATCATGAATAAAGATAATGAAGTTTGTGAGTTATCATGAGTTATTCCACACTGTCTTGAGCTACTACTACTGAGAAGAATTTGTAGCTATTTGTTCCTGACCATGTTGTCAATACCTATCCCATGCACAATTCTGTAGATTAATTTCTTACACAAAGAGCTGAAGTTCACTTCTGTAAACATGAAGTTCTTGGCTAATCTCCATTCTTAACTGCTACTTTGTACATATTCTTGACCATTTTCTTGGAGTTGGATCCCTCCACAGCGAGGCTCAAATCCATTCATTACCTTCTAGGTGCTGCCTTACATTTAATAACACAACCAGGGCAGGTAAGGGGATGGACAGTGCCTTTGTGAGTGACGTGCATAGTCTACAGTTCATCAGATGGGGAAACAACAATGTCCACAGAGATGCTACCTGGCTTGGGTCTAGACATCACCAATCTCTTCCAAGCAGCACAAAGGAGAAAGGTGAGATTAAATTTGTCTAAGCATAAATTTGGCTCTGGTAACATCTCACTTGGAACAGACGGGGAACAGCATGCAAGTACTGGTTCTGAGATATAGGTCTTTAGCCCACTCCAGAGCCTTGTAGTGAGAATCACAGTTGTCCCCTAATGTGTCCCTCTGCTTCCTTCTCCAGACTCCAACTTAGTTTTCCTTTTTTTCCTATGAAGGCCATTGTGAGCATTTCCCTGCTGCAGATTTTGGAGCTTGCAGGGTGCAGTCACCTGGAGTTCCTTTTTCTGGATTGCGATAAATGAGCAACTTCACAGCATTTCCACTTTTTAGACTTCAGGAACACAATTTGACTTGTCCAAAGCTTCACCTACTCTTTCCATGACTCGTAAAAGTCCTTCCTATTTCTTGTTACTGTACGTATAGTAGAAGCATATCAGTCAATGGCATCTCTCCAGGATTTTCTTTTGTCAACTGTGAGGGGCAAAGAAGCCTTTCAATACTTTATAGCAACCTCTTGGTCTTCTGTCAAGAATTTTTTTGTCATCTATCAGAGGACCCTGCATTCTCCTTAAAGTTTCTTCTTTTGGATGTGAAATATTTCTGGCTGTGGGGGCTTTGGGGGCTCTAGGGGCTTTTTTAAGTAGAAAGTTCCTTTACCAGTTGTGCTTATACAATTTCAAAACTTCCCTCTAGTTCACTCTGCAGTTTCAGCTGCTACTTTGCAGCCTTCAGGTTTCCTTACTAGTTTTTTAATTCTCTTGCTTATTTCTATTGCCCTTCTTTTATGCTTAGTGTATTGATTACATGAGAGCATGCACAACTAATTGCTCTTTGGCTGACGGCAGGGCTTGGAGACAGGCTCTTCAGAGCTAACAGTGGGACCTTGCACAGTTTGACTCAAAAGATTAGGACTTGCAAATGCCTTATCTGGACAGCCACAAGATGGGGACAAAACCTTCCCTGAATGGGCCATGCATTTTTGCAGGCATTAAACTACAGTGTACCAACTCCTGTTACTCAAGTGTCTCCCTACATTGCATCTTCAAAAATTATAATTTATTCCAAAATGTATAAATGCTTAACGTAGCATTATGGCCATCCTATTCTGTCTTCAGACAACCCAACTATCCAAATATCCTTCAATTCAAAATAAATCCTTCACATAATGTCAACATTCAGAAATTAATCTCTCTAATTTCCTCTCACACCAGGCTTTAGTGTGTAGTAACTAAGTAGGAAGACGGCAGGGGAATCTGTGCACCAACAAGAAAAAACAAAAAAAAAACCCTCCAAAAATCACAGATAAAACTAAAAGCATAGCAAGAATTTTAATACTTGTAACCCAAAAGCTTTTCTGTCATCTGCTTTGCCATTGAAGTTCCATGTGCTTTATGCTGTCTGTAAATTTTCCACTCCTGATATGCCAGGGGTTTTGGCACAGCAAGAAAGTGCTTGTACCAGGAGAAGATGCAGAAAAACTGGCCACAAGTAGGAAAGCAGAGGAGATGGCTTCAAGCTGTGTAAAATCAAACCGGAAGCTTCTTCTCAAGTGACAAGCAGTGAAACATAAACAACGCTGTCAGTCGCAATGTCCTCTTTAGGTTTTTGAGTTAACTGTTGAGCTAACTAGGACAATAGACACTTCCACAAACTTTTGTTTCAAACTCCCGGCAACCTCCAGCAAAAAGCTCTGTGTCCCTTTCCACTCACTTAGTGACATAAGAGTTGTCCCTACCAATTTGAGAACCAAACCCCTACTACTTGACTCAGAGTGAGGAAAATTTGCCCTAATGTGAAAGGAGGGCATTCTGCAATCTGGGAAACACAATCACAAGTGACATAACAGGCAGAAAATTTCAACATTGGGGAGAAGAATGGACTGAAATAATAGATTTGTGTCTTCTTGGCAAAGCTGAAGCAGCTGAAAATGTGAACTTGATGAAGCAACCCAAAGTAGAGTGGAGAATAAGAAACAGGAAGGAAAGAGGCCTGACTCCAAAGAGGAAAAGTTCCTCCAGTTTCCAAAAGATCTTCGAAGAATTGTTACCAAATGAGAAGATAAAAGACTGATGAGAGAGCCAGAGCAGGAATCAATAGTTGGGAGAAAATTAACAAATCAGGAAGGAATCTGATTATTTTGGATATGGTTAATGGGGGAGAAGAGGTCCTTGAACTTGTCTAGGGTGAGGTCATTATCGGTGACGTTACCAGTGCAGAGCAGTACCATTGTTCTCCCTGAAGTCTTCCCCTTTGGACGGTCAAAAGAAAATAACTGTTTTTGCCATCTTCTCTGTTAATTTCAAGACAGTGATTCAGCTCCAGCTGTTTCCACACCCTGCTTTACATCTATGGTCCATGTGACCTCTTCTCTCTCTCCCACCCCCAGCCATTTCCTCTCTGAGCTCTTCAGAACAGCTTATACCAAACAATATTTAGCCCTAATTCATTCTTGCTCCATTTGGTTACTTCTCTCAGCTACAAAACATGAAATAGCTGCACTTCCCTGATGAGACAAACACAAAAACCTAGCAAAAATATTGGCACTGTTAAATTCTCCTAACATGAATGTTACTGCTGCCCCAGCCCCCTCTCCCTTATTTTCAATCTCTAGCATATATATTATTAACCACCTTTTTTATTTTGCTGCTTATGAAAGAATACATGGTCAATGTGATCTTGTGTCCCTGGGATTAGGAGTTAAGACATTCCCTATAAATCAGTGTAATCTTTGTAACAGGACATCGTTGCATTGAGCATTCCTGTCTGTATGATGCATTTTCAATTACTCTACATGTTTTCTACTTAGTAAGCCAGCTTAATTCTTCGCTATGTCACAATATTAGAACATGTCCCAGGTTAGAAAAAAGGAGCAATCTTAGAGCCCTTGTAAGTTGTTTAGCCTCTGGCACTTATAAATCCAAAAACACAAGGGAAATCCCTTTTCCTTGCTTGTAATATGCCTTTAGATTTATTACTTAAAGAATCTGTTCACTTAATCCTCGGCTGAGGTCAGGGTTCATCTGCATTCTAATAAAGGTTTTAGTAAGAGTAAGACAAAATAAAAAAATCAAGGAGCTGTGCATGCCTGTATAAGCAAGCAATGCTGCAGATAAAGTATATTCCCAAGCAAATTCTCCACCAGGAAAGAAAACGAAGCAGAAGAAAAAGCAGGATGCTTTAAATTACTCTACACAAATCCAGACCATCTATCTTGGGCTGCTCTCTTCGACAGCTTGGCCAGGGTGGGCAGGCAAGGCAGAGGCTAAAGAGCTCTTTAGGGACCAAATTACTGTTTCAAAATGGGTCTGCTGCTCCAAGTATATGACAATATTATCTGAGAAATGTTACAGACATTGTGTGTCCTTCAGAGTTCTGCTAACACATCTCCTGTGATTGGAGGCATGTGTCACTACAAAAAAAAAAATACAAGAAAAGATGTTCATTATAAATAGACTCAAGGATATCTGGACGTAGAATTAGGAAAATGACCAAAATATGGCTATGAAACTTATTAGCATTTTATGTTGATCACGTTTGGATTTCCAGAAAACTAGTGCACAGATGTTTTATGTTGTCTCTGTCTTTTCAGGGGGGCTTGTTTAATTTATTGGGTTTTGTGCTGGAACAAAACAGTGCTACAAATTCCCTAAGAGGTACAACGAGAAAGAAAGAATCAAGATGATGCAGAAAAGTTATCTTGGTCTGTATTTCTAAGAATCTGTGTGTGAATGAGCATGTTTGTGTACATCTGCATGCAATAAAAGAAATTTTTTTCGTTACTGCAAATGAAAGATTTTCTCTTTTTTGAGGAAAGATCTCAGAAAAATCTACATATACCCTGGGTTCTAGCTGATTCGTCTGAAATTCAGGCAAATCCAAGTCCACTGAAATCACGGTCATTTCTGTATTCATGGAACAAAGCTACTGTAGGCACAGTACACATTCTGCACCTCAACTTTCTGATTTAGGAGAACAGCTCTGCTCCACACACCTCCCCACAACCACCTCTCTGCAAAGATCTTCAGTGACATCCCTGGGGTAGTGGTGTATGACCCTTTCCAGCAGCAAGGGATGGAGACCTGCTCACCTCACTGCATCCCATAAGAAGCCATCCAGGCGTACTGATTTTCAGTAACCAGCTCACACAACTGATGCACTCTGAGCTAACAAGAACTAAAGCCTACAGATTTTGTTATCAAGCCTGAGATACCAGTCTCAAAAGACAATTCACTGAGTAGGGTTTGTTTCCATTAATACAAGCAGATACTCTGCATCAGAGAAATATTTTACCACAAGCAAATACTCCACATTTGACAAGTATTTAACAGATCACTTGTGCAAATACTACCAATACAAAATTCACTGGAATTTTCTAGATTACTGTGGGTTCCTAATCCCTGCCCTGCAGATAAAAGCACCTGCATCTGTGTAACATTTACAAGATTTCTCCTACTTATCAATCCAGAACTGGAACAGAACCTACCACCCCTGGTGCTACAGATATTTCATGAACGAAGAAAATCCAATTGCAACTACGGGCACTGATTGACATAATCTTGTTATACAGAATGCTGAAGATACAAATTCAACCACATGCAGCTCGCTCCTTTTTTCAGAGATGTTACTGTATGGAGCATCCCTCACCATATTATTGTGACACAAAGCATCGCTTCTGAACTGGAAGAGAGGAAATATCGCATTGCTTCACTTTTCCTAGATCATCTCCTCCAGACTCCAGAGGAAGTTTCTATGGAAAGGTGAGAACGCAAAGTTGAGAGGACAAGATGTCCTGGTTTGGCTAAAACAAGACTAATCCTCTAATTCCCCTCTTTTCACTGGGTCCTCCACCTGGCCTTGCCTTGCAGGTTCTGGGCCCTGATCTGGCAGTGTGATACTGCATTCAAATTGGAAGTCTTCTGCATCAGCATAAGGAACTCCATGTAGGAACAGGGAGTTAAGTTATAAGCTTTCCAAGAAAAGGCCTGCATTTAATCATGTTTTCTCCAGCACAAGCCCGTTATCTACAATAACAAACAAAACTTACATTCTTGAATTATACCAGGTGGAACAGTCATTTATTCATTAGGTTAGGAAAATTGCTCAGTTGTCATAGGGCACCTACTGTGAAATGTTTGCACTGAACTATGTTCAGCCCTGTTTACAAACAGAAGATAAGAGGATTCAGAGGGAAATTTCCATACCATAAGCATCTATTAAGCCTGCTTCTTCTGCTGGTATACCATAAGTTCTTACTTTCATTTACTTCAGTTTCCAGAAAAAAAAAATTCAATTTAAAAAAAACTTTAAAAAAATCTCTCTTCACTGGAGAGGATCTCAAAAATCAGATGCCAAGCTGAGAACACCATTCTCCTCACAGCAGCATTGAGCCCTCAGATCAGCATACGCTGACACTGCAAAGGGCCTTTCCTTTCCTACCAAAAGCCAGAAATAGAACACATTTAAGATAACCCATCCCCAAATTCAGTTATTTTTTTACAGTTATGGGTACTGAAGGACTGATTTTTTGTTTTTCTTGATCTGCGATATATGACTAAGCCCATTTCTGCTCTTATACAGATTTATACCATCATAGCACCCCTGACCTCCATATCACTTCCGTTCATTTACAGCACAAGATATTAGGAGCAAGCACACCTTTTTCTTGCTTGTGTGTGTGGTCCTCATTGGCATGTACACAGATTGAGAGCCATTATGAGTAAATCACCCTTCATGAACTGAGTTCTCTTTTGTCAGCTGGCACTGGGCCTCTCCAGAGCTGTGTGACTGCATGATGAAACATGTTCATTTCATTGAGAAAAGAATTGATTAGTTGAAAAATATGGATTATATTAACACTTGGATATGATTATAAACTCAATTCCCCAACTCTTTGATCAGGTAAACTCTATCAATAAGAACATTTCCAGTGCATATGAGCAAACAGTTTTCTGAAGTATTTCTGATTTTCTGTACATAGTTTAAATTACAACTCTTCCCAGGAAGCAAATTATTCCTATTCTGGTCAGAGCTCATGCTCCAATCGTAAAAGGAGCTGACTGCTTTCTGTTGGCCGTCTTTCCCCAAACTGTAAAGGCTTAACTCAAGCCACAAAAGTTAGTGGCTGGAAACCAAAGGCAATCACCCTTCTCCCGATTAAATCCCAAATTGCCATCTAAAGTTCCCCACATTCAGCTTTCCAATCCCCTTATTAGACTATTTTAAAAGCAAACCACAGTGGGGTTCCAACAAAGACCACATCTCATTGTTACAGGCTTGGCTGTCAGTAACTAAAGATGTCACACATGCAGAGTGTGCCCTGTGATGAGCAACCGTGTCAAAGGAGGTTCTCTGTTAAAACACTGATACTTTAAGAGTGGGATTTTCAAAAGCACTCAGCATTCACATAACTGTTCAATGGCAATGCTCCCCAGTTAGGCCAATATTGAACACCTTTGAAAATCCCATCCTACATGTTTACACAGTCTTTTAATCATTTCTGTCCAGGCTGGCAGGCCCTGGGTGCCAGAGAAAGAAGAAAAGGATTTAACAAAGCAGAAATAAAAATAAGGAAAAAAAAAAATCTAAGGTACAACAACTCCTTTAATAAAAGGTTGTTGCTTTTAAAGGGTAAAATAATTCACATTTTTAACCCAAAAAAGCTAATAGTCAAAAAATGTCTAACAAATAAAGCAGTACTCCAACAGTATCAAATAGTCCAGTCTGGATACACATTTAAAGTCAAAGGCTTAATAACTAAACGAAAGAATACTGAATATCATTAGAAATGAAGACAGTGTGTTCTGTAACATCAGGGAAAGCTGATTAAATGGGCAGTTTGTTCTACAATTTGGTCAGTGGCATTTTGGCATCACAGTATAAATGGGTGAGGATTAAGTCATTTCTCAGCTTTCCTTGGCAGAGTCTTTTATTATTTACACTATTTACTTCAGGGAAGTCTTGGCGTATGTCATATTTATCTTGCTGAAAAATGGGCCCGTAAATGCCTATCACCTCTTGAACAAAGCAAAGCATTGTGATACTAATTTGGTTCATGAAGTACATAATTCAGCCTCTCTGCACAGGGGCAACATTTGTCTCCTGCTTTATTAAACAACTATAAAACCATTTTTTTTTAACTTGGTACTGAAACAGGCCAGGCCACTGCCACACATACATTGGCCTTCTGGAGGGCAGCCTGCACACAGGAATTCTCATCTTTCAGTGTGCACCCACCACCATCAGTGCGAACACAGATGGGACTGCAAGACCAGAAGGGATGTACAGATCAAGCACTTTCAGCAGCTGGGGATAAGTGTGTGGCAAGTCCTCACTGACAAAACAGAGGAAAACTCTCTGCGAATCTCTTTTCTGTATTCCCACAACAATCAGCTCTTCCCACCCAAAATTCTCAGCTCGGATAACAGCTCTTGCTGCAGAGGGTTCATCTTGTCAGCCCAGCTAACAAGATCCAGCTCCAGAAGGTAGGACACAGCATGAGCACAGAGCCTGCTCATTTCTGACAGATGATTTGGGGATAACAGCAAGTACAGCCACGCCACATACTCCCAGAGCACCAACACAGCAAAAACCAGGAGTGTTATTGAGTGTACCTTCTGGCAAAAATTCCCTCTGCCACCAGCAGAAATTCACAGTACTAACAACCACGAAATCCAGATTTGCCCATATCATTGCGGACTCTGGTGTTTTACTTTTCAGTAGTCACATCTCTAATGACCACTTCCACCCGTCGAGAGCTCTTTCATGCTTCATTTCAGACTAGGTCCTAAGTGAGATCTTTACTACCCCACCTACAACATATGTCTTAGGAGCCCTACACCTGCCTGGTGTTTATCGCCACCCACACTATGAAACACAAAGTGCTGTAAAGGGGCAGGAAAAAAGAGATGGAGAAAAGGAAACACAAAAAGGCGACCTCCAGTTATGTACCTCTTTTTCTAAAGCAGACATGTTATGCACAAATGGTTTAGGAGTAATTTGATATTACCAAGTATGGGGGAGGGAGGAATGATGTGTGTAGCTTACAAATGCAGAGAATAAATACACATTTTTAGTGAATTGAGAGTGTTTAAAATAATTTCACAGACAAGATTCACTTATCACCACAGGTGGCCTGTGTAATAGATGTTTTAGTTGAAGATGCAAAAATTCAGAGTAGCAGGAATTGTTGATTACAAGCAAGAGTGTTTGCACTTAAAATCCTATCAAAACTGATCTTTGTAAGTAAATAATATTACACTAATCTATTCTCCAGAGGTTATTAAGTGTGTACACAGAAGATGGCATTGTCATAATGTTAATTAATTTGAGCAAATGGGGTAAGGGGGAAAGGAACTGCTTTCATGAAAGTTTCTCATTTCACCTTCAGAAAAACGTTAGACCAAGAGCTGATCATAATAATAAATACCTAGGTTTTAAGTGTTGTTTTCCATGAAAAATATTCTGCAAATACTTATTTTACATGTGGAACTATTATGATTGATTGATATTCTAAGTAAGAGATCAACCAGAAAGAGACCAAAAACCCAAAGCAAAGGCAAGAGCTCTGCGTCCCCTTGTTATCCAAACTGCATTCAATGCACTGTCCTGTACCAGCTTAGGACTCACCATCTGGTTTTGTTCCAAGATGCTGTTGGGGCATATGGCATTCCACACAGGAGAAGATTACAGGGTCAAGACCCAAACTACCAACAACCTAGCTCAAGGCCTGCTCCTGATGAAGCAGTCACCTCCCATTAAAAAAGAAAAGAGGCAAGAAATGGTGGGAAGAGAGACACTAAAATAAAGCTAAGTGGTTTAGAGTTCTAGAATAAAAATATTGCTTTGATTCCGTTTTATCCACAGCTCGTACTTTGTGTAGCTGCCTGAGTGATATTGCTTTTGGGTCCCAGGCCAGTAAAGCACGCACACAAGAATTACTGAGTGCTGTCTACCATTCTCTCCTCTTGACAGACCTTTTTCCTTGCTTGATTTGTTCCAAAATGAGGATGTCACACTTTCCTTAGCCACACTTGAAGATGATAGAATAGCACCTCTCCTTACCCACAAGCCCAAACACATTACAGTAACAATTAACTAAAGCTGGTAGCTATCAGTCTATCTATTTTTCTGATCTTTGTGCTCCATCCTATTTCCCCATTTTCCTTTTATAAAACAAGCATTGTCCTTCAAGCTACCATGTTCTTATCATCATGCTGCCTCATAAGCTTCCTATGCTGCCTCCTGTCAAAGAATTTCTCTTTCTCTTCAATGAGGATTTTTTACAGATGCTAGCTACCTGGGATTTGTTGCACCCAGCAGGAAAAGGCATAGACTGGTTGATGGTCACCTAAACAACAAAGACAACTGACTCTGCAGGGTGTTTTCCCTGGAGTATTGTCTGGGAAGATGTGGCACTGCTGGGGAGAGCCTGCAAGATTGACCCATGCACTCAGTCACTTGCAGAAAGTTTCAGAAGACAAAAGCACATAAAAAGAAGTGGCGTTAAAAATGCAATGACGTGTGTGCACATAGGAGAGAAAAGGGCTGTTTTGTCCTAGGAAGTTTTAATTGCCATTTGTCTGAAAAACTCACATAACTCAGCCGTTAGTTCTAAGTACTACAGCTTGCTTTAACAGAGGAGGACAAAAGCCAGATAGCCTCCATGACATCCTTAGCATCAAATACAGTGGCTTCTATTAAAGAATGTGGTTCTGTTTTTTCATCATTTTGTTCCAAACATATGGAATATGCCATGAAATAATGGCAATAATGCTATGAAAAGATGGTTATTTTTATTGCTATTACAACTACAAGAGGAACCAACAATTTCCATTTAAGTAGAAGAATATACAATCATAAAGCCACTGTCTGGAAAAAAAAAAAAATTTAAAAGTGCGTTGGTGATTTTATGCCTCACTCGGTCCCCATGGTCTTGTGTAGAACCTCTAAGCAAACATCTAATGTAGCAAAACCTGCCATGCACTGCTCAGATGATATTAAGGACAGGTACATATGACATCCATCTTGCAAAGATAAGAAGCAGTATAAATACACATAGCGGGAAGTGAGAAAATATACATCTATTGTCAATCCAGGGTTCAAATCCTGAAACTGCTGCACAGACAGAAGATCCAATTTATGACAGCTTTGCATCTACAGACACTGTATGGGATTAGCTTCCACCATATTTACTAATGCAATGGATGCAGATTTTCCCTTTGGATTTTTCTATAAGAAAAACATAACATGCAGTTATTTCATGTATTTATTTTCAGCTGTCAGTAATCAATTGCTTGCTACCAGTTCATAGCAGCCACACACAGTGGCCATTATATGTGCATGAATATCCTACACTATGCTTTCAATATTCTGAACACTAAAAATAATAATAAATGGGCTCAGTCAAGCTGATTTAATAAACTTTGTAACAGACTGGAATTAAGACTAGGATTTTTCCAGCAGAAAAACAGGTATATAATCCTTCCATAAGAAATACTTCTTCAGAACGGTGCCTATCCAGTGCCAACCAAATCTACACACTTTCTTCCATGTATCAATGCCACTTCGTTCAGACTGGCTGGCTTTTTCTGCAGTGACCCCATCTTGCCTTCTGTATTATTTAAAAAGATTTATCGCTGGGTGTCTCTCATGGTGAAACATGAGCTCTGACCCCCAGGCTTGGAAGTTGTCAGGCAGAAACATTAATATTATGCCACATTAGGAAAGAAAAGTCATCAGTAGCAGCAAACCAAACGACAAAGTGAAACATGATGCTTCTTGTCATACATGACACTGAACAGTTAAATGTACCCAAAAAGTTGTGCCCTCTAATGTGTCACCTGCTATGTTGCACTAATGCAGCAACCAGTGGTCCAAATCTCAGCTGTTGTGCCTCAGCTGGGGTTGCTACCGCTGAGGGTGATACAGAAGAACCTACAGTCACTGTAAACAATAGTCAAATCTCACTGTGTTATCCAAAACCACAAATACAGACAATTCTTGTCAAAAAGAACTTAACACCTAGATAATTAGGGTGGATGAAGGAGAGATACATAACCTACAAGCAGGGCATTAGGACTCAGAACTCAGATATGTGAAGTGGCTTCTTCAAAAATGCATCAGAAACGTATGCTGGTGCAAGGGACTCTCCTGAGACCCCATCTAGTAACCTTACACTACATGACTGGTCACCAAAATTCCCTACAACACTTACATAGCCAGCAAAATCATTTCATCAAAAAATGTCTCTGTTTCAAGATAGCACGGTGCCCACTAAACAGCACAAAAACCTAAACCAAAGTTTTAGAAAGGGTTGGCTAATTTTAATGACTTGTGAAATCAGTTGTGATGCTATATGCTAAAAATAGGCAGAAACAACCTAAGCTTCAGGGAATAATCAGATTGCCACACAGGTAACCAAGGATCTTCCTACCCAAATCCCATGGATAGAGCTTTGGTTTGGCAGAATATTTGAAGTAAGCACACACACATATATGTGGGTACCTATAATCTTTTTCTCCACTTTTGTACACACTGATGTCAGCAATACGTAAGACTATAGAGATTCAAGGTCTGTATTAGGAACCCAGAATTTGCTATGTCACAAATGCAGTAACTAAAGATGCAAAATATTATTCCCACACACATTTTGCTCAGATGTGTGTTTCGCACACAACCCATTTGTCAATAATTAACCAAAAAATAAATTTGAAATAAAAACAGAAATTACAAGAGAAAGGCAAGAGAAGGGAAGGAGCAGGAGGAGAACAGGAAGAGAGGCAAAGGCAAAGGAGAAACTCTTGCTGTCTCTGCTTCTTAGCAGGGGTCTCAAAAAGTCCTGTGAGCTTGAGTTACCTTGATGAAATTACAGGAGTAAAGACATATATGTTTAATCACTGAGGTAGATATGACTTTTTAAAAACCATATGTTTTATTTAAATATGATTTCCTTTTCATAATAAAAAATGTATTAATATGTACTTTCTGACTAATCTCAGCAATACCTGGTAATTTTCCCTTATCTTTAAATATTTCTTAGAACAAATGGTCTTGGGTCTTAGCATATAACATGTGCATGGCTGTATGAGTGTGAAGAAGGTCCTGTTCCTCATTTGAGAATCCCAATTCACTTTCTCAGGAGCTGTTCATTTTATGCCCCTCTTTATAATGTACAGAAAACCAAAAGCTGAGCAGGCAAGAGTTTTCTTCAGATGTTAATCAGAGAGACTCTAATTCTTAATGCAAAATGAGGGACAGGCAGGCATTTTCACCAGCTTCATGTATTGTTTTTGTACCTTACTGAGCTCTTCAAAAATTCCAGCATGCCAGAACAGTTGTGGAGCCCTATCATAATTTGTACCTCTCCTGATACACTGCTAATACCATAACTTATACGCACCACTAAGCATGGACACAGCCCCTCTTCTTCTGAATGGCCTGCTCACTAGATGCACACGGGAACATACATAATGCAGAAGTCTACTGCATCAAGAGTGGAGTATCAAGAGTATTTCTGGTCTTTATAGGGTGTACAGAATAAAATATTACCTTGGTTGCAAGGCCAAAAACCTGGCTTCTGTAAAAAGTATACATCAGCAACGGCTTACATGTTTCTTTCAAAAAACATCTGCTCTTTTAATTAAAAGTCTAAGCCAACTCGTGGCATAGCACGTAAATCCTGGAAGTTCTGGGGTGCAAATTGCAGTCACCTAAATACAGCTAATTGAAAAAAACCTTCCCATTATAATCAAATTTCACAATTTCTCCTGACTTTTCAAATATTGCACAACCTAAAAAGTCTGAAAAGTTTGGCCTGAGTCACACCCATAAATGCAGAGGCGTGGGGCATACAAGATTTCTAAGAAAACGGAACAACATGAATACCAAATTTTCCTGGCTCATTCCATCTATCCTGCTACACTTGTGGCAGCATATCTACCTTCTGTTACTTTCAGAAGTTTTATATACACATGATGCAAATGAAAAAGAGCACTACATATAGAGAAGGAGGAGATGAAAAGAAAAATGCATATGACTAACATGAGAATAGAAGTCCATATTGCCTTGAGATAACTGCATATTTAAGCTATGATTTTTTTATTATTTTTTTCCCCCTGAGTGAATATGGAAATCCACCTCTGGGCTAGAAAGTGTAAAGACCAGGGACAATTTACAAATGCCTTGTAAGTGCAGAGAAAAAACTGGCAGCCAGAGGACAAACGCTAAGATCACGTGCTTCCCAAGCCTGCAGACTTTCAATTAAATTAAGTTCTAATAATTGTGAATATATTAGCAAATATCAAAGAGTGAAAGCAGAATATAAACATAAAGGAGGGGAATATTTTCAACAGATCTGTTATTTGCAAAGCATAGTCAACTGTCTATACAACAACCATGACTATTCCGTTGAAGTTTCAGAAATGTTAATCAGGGATAGGGTTTTTCACTGATTTTCAGATCAAATAAATTGAGAACTTTGGGGAAATCTACTACATTTTGAAGGTTTTTTGGCTTAAGGGGATTTGTCATGCCAGTCTAAAAGTTGGGTTTGGTTTTTTTTTTGGTCTTGGTACAGTCAGGAAGTTGGATTTAGCACCCAAGAAGGACCCAGCAAGCACAAAACTCAAGCAGAGATGAGAGTTGCACAATGCTGATGCTATCTCCTTTCTGCATTTAGGAAAGGTAAATGAGGCCTGACAAAACTGATCAGAAAGAGCATTTGGCCTAGGGAACCATGGATGAGGCCAAGACTGTAAATGTTGCAATCAGAGAGCCTGAGACAGACAAACAGTGCATGCACAGGCCTTAAGTTCACAAGAACCAACATGCTGAAATTGCTGGTCCTGTAGTGAAGTTGCTCTGCATGCCTGCTGTAAACCTACTGTGTTGAACTTGCCACACATTGGTAGACTGAATGCAGGGAACATGCCCTTTACCAAGGAGTTCCCAATAGCTGAAAAAAAATTGGGAAAAATTACATAGCATATGGATTTCACATATGGTGAGGCACTTGCCCATGTACACCATATAAAGAATAAACTCCGTCCCTGAGTTCAAGACACTTTGTTTCAGAGCACCCCCTCTCCCAGCAAGTCTCATTCCAAAGCTGAAGATTCCTCCTCACCCGCGGATAAAAAGTCCAGGGCACAGCAGAAGGCAACAAAATCTGAGGCTTGTTTAAAGAACCCCAAGTCTGCCATAGGGCAACTCCAGTACTGAAGAGTACTTTACAGGATGGCCAATCTTCTCCAAAAACAAGGAGTCGAATCCATACACCATGCTGGTAACTTAAAAGCTACCTGCAGTCTCTCAGATGGCTTGCAGTACTTTTCCCATGTTTGTCTCTATCCAGCAATCCCCCTTATCCCTGAAAACACCTCTATCAGATACCTCACCAATAATAAAGAACTCTTACAAAGACAATATACCCCCTTGTGAGTTTCAGAGTTCATGTAGAAAATCAAAGTTTATAGTTTTCCAATACTATTTTCATTTCCTGCCCATGATCCCAGTGCAGCAAAGTATTTAAGCATGTGCTTTAAACCTTGTCCTAGAAATGCATTTATGTGCATGCTCATGATGCACTCCTACCTGGTGCTATTCCTGACTCCAAAAAGAGGTGCAGAAGAAAGGTAATGTGGGATAATTAACATTTGCAGTACATACTCCATTCATTTGAATTTCTCTTTCTGCTCCAAAAACACACTTGTAATTTCTAGACTGCTATTTAGAGTAACTTTCAATCAATATGACAGTTTAAAAAATGATTTAACATGATATGTGAACAGTCTGAAGCAAATGCATCCAACAAAAATAAGATATTTGCAAATAGAAACACCAAAGATTTTCATTTCACTTTAGAAAATGAAAGAAACTTGCTTAAAAACAAGTTAAATGAGCAATGTATTTTTCCAAGAAAAGTTTTTTTGTTTTTGTTTTTTTAAGATGAATGAGTTGACAGATGTTTTACTAAAATCATTAAGACAAGATGGCAATAATTTCTGGGTATGTTAACTAAACTATTGCTATCTGGATAATGTGATGCATGACAACACAGTTTTCACATTATGTGCAGAAGCAGTATAACAGTTTGAAAGTCAATCATGTGAGTATCCTGTGCACTAGCTTTCATATTCCTAATCTAGAATACCATCAATAAAGGGACAGATATAAATTTACCTGCATGTAACTTTAGCAATAGATTTAAGGTAGGTGCTTATTAATATCACCAAGATATGATTCTTAATGATCTGGGAGCACTGCCTTATATAGGTTTGAATAATGACATTGTCTCATTGCATGCATAGTTTGTGCTTTTGTCTCAGACAGGTTCATTTTTCACTGGAGGGGAAAGGTTCATATCGCACGAGGGGGGTAACCAGTTGATGTTACAAGGCTGACGATTAGCCCCCTCGCTGTTCCACATGACACTGGGAAGGACTCCAGCAGGCATCCTTAATGCCTGCTTCAGCATCTTGAAGAAATTAATGAACACAGCTTCGATGGCAAAACATTTCAATCAACCCCAACCAGCTGTGCCTACCATTTAAAAAAAAAAATAAATTATCTATTTATTTAAAAACAGGCTTATCAAAAGTTTCTTCGAAGGGTACAAGTTATTTTGGGAGTGAGAGAGGGAGGATTAAAAAGGAAGAAGGACAATGGTGGTTAGTGCCAAAAGATGTGTGATGGCCCCTGTGTTTGTTGAACAAATTAAGCACGTTCTGGTTTTTCACCTGCTGAAGTAGCAGCAGTGCATATGGCCCAGAAGTTAAAAATAAGGAAATATGCATACATTACCATACTTAATGGACGACCCTCTCCATTTAATATGCAAATTTCCTGAAATATTACTGAATGCCGTCTGTTCTAAATGAATAAATTTGAATTGCAATTAGAATAATCCTTTATAATTAATGAAAACTGTCAATTTTGGTTCATAAGTAATTTGATTAACAGGATGATGGGACACTTATCAAGTTCACTGGACTGCTAGGGTATGAGAAAGCTGACAGGGAAAATAAGGTGGTCCAGGCACTTAGGCACCACTGGAATATTATCCTAAATTATTGATAACACAAGCTAATGAACTTCAGAAAGTGAACTCTGCATGCTTTATTTAAAGGGACAGTGCAGTGGGGTGATAAGTACTAGTTTGGTCATGATAGCCTTCTCCAAAATACAGTTATGCCATT